>NC_142665.1:23184826-23434826 GCF_026168435.1 Sesamum indicum
CGTTTATACTTAATGTAATTTTTATTACTACAGAGTTAGTGAGTACTTCCTGACATTATCATTTAATATATAGCCAACAATCTTTATTTCTTCCCCTAGTATGTCCTGCAGATCAAAAGTATTTCTTTAATTTGTGGATTTCTCAATCACTTGATCCTTCGACTTTGCGACAGGACCTATTTGTTGCTGGAACAGATACAACTTCGAGCACCCTAGAGTGGGCTATGGCGGAGGCGCTCAAGAATCCGGAGACCGTGAAGAAAGCCAAAGCTGAGCTTGAGGAAGTAATCGGGAAAGGCAAAGTATTAGACGAAGCAGACATCTCTCGCCTACCTTATCTGCGCTGCATGGTGAAGGAGACTCTCAGAATCCACCCGCCTGTGCCGTTCCTGATTCCACGCAGGGTGGACCAGGACGTGGAGGTGTGTGGCTACACAGTCCCCAAGAACTCGCAAGTGTTCGTGAACGCCTGGGCTATCGGCAGGGACCCCGACGTCTGGAAGGATCCCCTGGAATTCAAACCGGAGAGGTTCCTGGAATCTGAATTAGATATGAGGGGAAGAGATTTTGAGCTGATTCCATTCGGCGCCGGGAGGAGGATTTGCCCTGGATTGCCTCTCGCTGTCAGGATGGTGCCCGTCATGCTGGGATCGCTGTTGAATTCGTTTGATTGGAAGCTCGAGAATGGAATTGGACCCAAGGAGCTGGACATGGACGAGAAGTTTGGCATCACGTTGCAAAAGGCTCGTCCCCTTCGGGCTGTCCCCCTCCCACTCTAAAATTTCTGTATGTGTATCAGATGTCAAAATATTGATAAAGCCAGACAAGGAATAAAAATTTATCTTTGGTTTTGTTGGTTATATACGTTAAACCGTCATTTCATGTAAAAATTTAAATTATTAGACCTTACAACGTGAAATTTTTTATTTTATAAAAATAAGAGAAATGAGATTTAAACGCTTTTTGTTGACTAAATTTTAATATAATATAGATGACTACATTTAAAAGTTTAAATAAATATAAAAAAATTATTATTTAATATTAATATGTTAACATTGATTAGTTTCTTTCAAAGTCTCCATTCCATATGATTAGTTTCTTTCGATGTCTGCATCCCATATGGTTGAGGTGGTACTTTGCCATGCAGTGAAGGTACTGTGACAGGTTTCAACTGATTGTCGATGCCGCCACATATTCGACGAGGAAATATCATGCCAATTACCGGATTATATTTTAAATGCATTTTTGTCCTATAATATAGGTTATTAGCATTTACTTTTTAAAATTTTTTAAATTAGTATTTTGATTTTTTATATTTTTTCAACTTTTGTAACTTTTTTGTCGGAGTTCATCTTTTTCGCTGAAAAAATACATATTAATCTCATGCGAACTCGTAAAATTGGGGCTCATTTTTATCAATATATTTGTCCTTTAACTTTATAAGACAATATTTTAGTTCTGTATTTTCTTTAAGTTTTACGACTTTAATTATTTTTTCGAACAATAAAAAAATATTTACTTTGCCTTTGACTTGTGCATTTTGACTTTTCCTTTACACTTAATGCGGCAAAGGAAGCCTTAGACTGAAACGAACCTTATCCAGAGCGAGGGGGTGCCCATCCCTAAGACTCGGCCGTCCTACACTTTGCTTTTCTTTTCATTTTTCGTTGCTGATGATGAGAGAGCCCACAATGATCATTGTGGTCCTTCCTCACACTCAAATTTATTGCTATTGCATTGCCTTAAATACAATTCCACACTACTAATTATTTTGGTCTAATAATTGAAGTTGAATATTATAATTTAAATATTTAATAAAATTAAACGTATATTCTGAATTATATTTATTCTCATCTAATCAACTCTTTATTTTTTAAGATAGTATGCCAATTATAAAAATTTTGACATTGTGGTGGGGTGGCATTGTGCTTTTCTATGAATGTAAATAATCTTAATATGTAGCATATTTAACATACAACTACCCAGTTCCAAATTCCAAGGCTTTTTTTGTCCTCGTTCAGCAGTGGGTTTGGCTTCTACACTGTTCCATGAATTAATTGACATGTACAAAAATTAGATTCAACTTTCAATATGTGTATTAAATACAGAACCGAAAATGTAGTCTATAATATTTATTACAAGATTTTCAATAGTTGCAGTGTGGAATAGCTGCATATTTGAAGACCCCGTGAACTTACAACAATCTAAGTAGATAGAAAAAGAGTGCGAATCCTAACCTCCATCTTTCGTCTACAAATATATATAATAATATTAGGACACTCTTGTTCAATACTTAATTATAAAGAGATCTGGCCTATCTTTCTGATGTGCTATTACTAACCTTACCTGCCTAGCTCCCCTCAAAAAAAGGAACTACCTTGCTTCAGCACACTATTCGGAAAACAGCCTCAAATTGAGCTTTTAGCTATATAAACGTTGCCCTAACAAGTGGGAAAAGAGATGGGTGGTATCGAACGTTTATTAGTTTTGAAAGATGAATGTTAAAATTTAGTTAAATTTTAATTGCCTAGTACTCCAAAAATTGTAGCAATAACATAATAACTAAAGATAACTATACTCTCTTTTTTCGAAGTTTGGTGTAATTACATAAATATTTCCTGTGGTTTGAAAAATTATATCTAGCACCCTTGAGGTTTGATTCCGTCTAACAAATAAGTCCCTCAATTAATCAAAATTCACTAAATTTGTTGATATTAACAGAAAAACTAAATGAAAATTGATATTTACCCTCAATTGGCTTATTATTTTTTTGTCAACATCAACAAATTCGATGAATTTTGTCTAACGAACTTACTTATTTGTTAGATGGAAGCAAAATTAAAGAGTGTTAAATATAATTTCTCAAATCATAGAGGGATTAATTGTAATTGCATCAAATCTCAATAGAAGGAAATGTAAATATCCTAATAATTACTATAACTTTTAATTCGTAGGAAAAGAAAAGCGATTATTGTTGCAGTAGCATAAAGGTAACAAGGTTACAATTATTACATCAATAAGTTTTGTGGCAGTGATTTTACTTTTCAGCCAACTCCGTCAAGCAAGAGCAGAGCTCCTGAGGTTTGGCGAGCATGATCATATGACCAGCCCCGGAGATGGAGACCACATTTTCCGGCGGGCTCTTCTCAATGATATACCTCTGGAATTCTTCCTCCATCACCTCGTCCTCCTCGCATATTACATAGCAACGTTTTACTGCCCCATATCTCTCTTCGGACAGCAAACATGTCTTGCTCAGCTCCTCCAAGAAAATCAAGCTCGGCCGCACCAGCGTCTTCGCTAGTTCCAGGTCCTGAAAAGACAATGGCCATTGAATAAATTGTCGTGATTTTGATTGTGAAAGAGTAGTGAGTTGTAGTAAGCAGGGAATGAACGACCTCTGAGGGGCAGTTTGCGTACATCTTGGCCGCCATGTATTCCGGCCCGAATGCAGCTGAAATTGGCAGGTTTTGGGAGATTTGATCAAATGTAATCTCACAGTCCATGAGTGAATTTGTCGAGCACCTCTTCAAGAACTGCTTTTTCAAGCAAATTGTTATAATTTGAGGACAAGGTAAATAAGATATATTTTCTGTTTGTTACAAAATTTTTAATCAAGTATGAAAATCAGACGTCAAATTGCGTGGATGAAGATCAAAAGAGGATTATATTTGTTTTTTTCCCAAAATGTTAAAAATTATTTTCAAACTTTATTTTTAATTTAAGAAACTTTACACCTATTTTGATTTTCAAAGAAAAGTAATTTGGGCTTAACCATTCTAGTTAATCTCATATTATCTTATAAAATACTGTATATTATACCACTAGGGCTGGAGCCCCCTGGAAAACCCTAATCAAATTGGCAGACATATATATAACACCTTCACTTCAGCTTCAGAAAAACAGATTTCTTGATTTTTCCTTTGAGCCTAGAACTCTAACAAACATCGCAACATACTGGGTAAATTACACTTTTGGTCCTTTCACTTTGGATCAGAATTGATTTTGGTTCCTAAATTTTTCAAAGCATGATGTTGGTCTCTAATATTTACAAATTGTTACTATTTTGATTCTCATTCTTTTTAAGATATGATTTTAATCCCTAATCTTTACAACTTATTGCGATTGTGGTTCATCCGGTTCGCTTCCTAGCTTAACATCTTTAAATCCAATTTTAATGGTCAGACCACAAATTGTAATATTTTGTAAAGATTAGAGACCAACATCGTATTTCGAAAAACTTAAGAACCAAAATTGATTTTGACCTAACATACAAGACTTTAGGAACATTAACATATATAGTACCAAATCTTCAAGCACATAGGACTAATTAATACTGATCCAAATCGGAGACTGAATTTGAAGGTTTAGAACAAACATGATGATCATCAACATTCAGACAAACCTCTTGAATGAGAGTTGCCGGCGGGTCCGCACAATTAGGCATGTAGGCTGAGACAAAAACCGCAACTTATATCTTTCCAGGGAAATTCTCCATGGCCAGAGAAATGGGGATGCCACCATAACTGTGACCAACCAATATCACTGTCTGATCATCAGCAAGAGCAGCCAAGAAATCCAGCAACGGCTGGATGTAGTCGGAGATGGAAGAAATCTGGTGGAGCCGCTTGGGGTGGATCCCCCAACCCCCCAGGTCCAAGGCAGTGACCCTATGACCCTGTAACTTGAGCATGGGTACAATTTTGTACCAGCACCAGGCTCCATGGCTGAGCCCGTGTACTAGAACGAAGTGCTTCTTTGCACTGTTCTCTACCATTTCTTATAAGATGTTTATGAAGGAAGTCAAAGGAGTTTGGTTTTTCCCATGTCATTTGTAGTTCTACTGGACATTCCCATGTGCATAGCATGTGAACAGGAATATGCACTTAAAAACTGCAAATTGAATTTTTTTATTATATTTTTTATTTTGTTTCATATATATGTAACATATGAACAAAAAAATTGCTTAGATAAAATTTCTAGTTTCAAATAGTTGACTTCAAATGGATTTGGAAGATAAAACAGAGATCTCATCGGTCTATCCACCGCAATACAGCTTGTACAGTCGTCAATTAGTTGGCTTACCATTCCATTATTTGTTTTGTGGTGAAGGTCAAAGGCTGGGTTTTCCAACTGACACGAGCGAACCCATGATTCCTCTTAGTAATAGAGGTTGCTTGAGCTGCTCCTGATGTTGGGATTGGATCTCATCCAGAAAAATATGATGTAGACTTTATACCTGTCGTATATATATAAAATAAAATAGAAGTGCAATATAAAATTCAATCCACCTAAAATGATGGTATTTGTAAAATACTGAAAATAAGTATTTTTGAATTACTTAAATTGAATTAATTTAAGTTAAAAATTGTGATCAATTTCCTACCAAGTTTATGTACTACTGCTCCCAGTAGAGGACGTTGAACTTTATTAGTGAACCATGAGGCCTGTTTTATTTTGAAGGACAAACATATCTGCATCACTCACTCCCACCAATGGATCTGAACGGAGGATGCAATATCAGGGGCAAAAAACATAAACAATACGGAAATCTGTAAATACTGCCCATTATTAATTGGTTAGAAAAGAAAGGAATGGACATTCTTTCCTAGTGTTAACTAAATAAGTGAGCACCCACTTCTCAGTACCACATCTACTTTAAGTGTAATAAAGTTAAACAAGTTAAAAGCAAATTGTCGCTCAGATTCTAATCTCTTAGAACAAAAGTTGTCCAAGAATTAAACAAGTGAAAGGTTAAAGCTTGCGACCTGATTTTTCTTGTTAGGATGCTTCTCTACCCTATCTATGCATTGATCAATCTTCTCATCTATTTTCCTCTGCAAGTTCCGCATCACCACATTGCACCTGCATAAATAGATACCAAAGGAAGTTGAGGAGTGAAATAAGACCAAATCAAAAACACATTTCAAATAGCCATGGGCGAAAGACATTGATCATTGAGGAAAAACACGTAGAAATACTCGTCTAGTTGGATGTCGCGGCCAAAGCAATATGCATTTCTAACAAAAAACTGGCCAGCACAATTATTAAGTAAAAGTGGGAGATTGCATTACCATAAGAAAGGAGACGAAAATATGAATTTTTTTAATGAGTACAGGACTAAACAACAGATCAAATACAGCTTCCAAACCATCCTAAGACCTTACTGAAAATAAGTAATTTCTATGTATCATATCCTCGACAGTGGTTTAGGAAATTACTCACATATGTGATCTCAAAAAGCTCCAAATCAATCTTTCAGGCGCACTAGCCCTAAAACTCTTTGGAACAAAATTGTGTGCAGAATGCTGCAAACAAATCCTTGCTCCTTTAGCAATTCATAAGAACCAGCCCCCATTCTAACTATATGCAACTCAATAGGATTGGCAAAAGAATCTCAAACTTTTTTACACAATGTGAATCCCCAAAGTGGCTCATAAGAGAAATTAAGAGTACTTGTACAACAAATATGACTCTGTTCTGAAAAACCTATCAATGTTAACATCAAAACCTCATGATTAAGACTAAAAATCTTATTGCAAAAGAGAACCAAAATCTATGCAAGCAATTCATCACTGCAAAGCTCTCTTCAATTACTCGACCTAGTTACCATCAAAATCAAGGAATCGTCACTAAGAAAACAGTAAATAGAAAGGGGGAAAAGAAAAAGAGAGGAGGATACAGGAAAACTTACATCGGAGAACTTCACGTATCTCCAAGTGCTCAACTTCCTAATTTAGTACGTCAGATCAATAATTTCCACATAAGAACTCCGATTAACCGTATAGATGCAAGCTTTTTTCGTGAAGAGAGAGGAGACTTAGTTTTTTGAGTTGGAGAATTTCGCAGCTCATTGCGATTTGTCGTCAGCGCAAAATCGGGGAGGAGTTTTATCGGTGAGAAGCAAAACGAAAAAGTAGTGTGACCAAAGGTAGCGTAAACGGTTGAACTCCTCAAATATACATATCCTCCACAGCTGAAAATCGGAGTGATCTATACATAACATTCTCTCCTTTGGGTAAACACATATTTACAAACTATGAATACTAATCATGATTACTATGCAAATTAGAACTCATTAGCAACACAACACTTCAAAAAAATTAAAAGTAACACAACAACGTTGTTCAAACTTCAAAGTCCTGATGTGCAATGAAGTGTCCCATTGGACATGGGCTTCGACCCATTAATGAATATTGTGGAGAGCAATTAATTAAAAGAAGGAAAAGGCACTGTTCCCATCCCAAATGGGCCAGGATCCTAAGACAGCTACGGCATAAGCCCAGCAAGAAATGGTAGCATATAAATCCACAAAATCCTGTCCAAAATTGGACAATATTTGATGTGGCGAATGATGCCATCTACATAGCTTTATACCTAGACGTTGAATCATACATGAGTGGATACAAATTTACAAAAACAATATCGAACGAATTTTCCATTTTTGATTTAGGGATGAGTGGAGTATCATAATTAAGAAATGAACTGTAAATTTACTGTATGGTCATGTAAATATAGGAATAGGACCCGAAGAAGTAATAATGAGGAAGAAGACAACCGAGAAAAGTAGAATTCTGGGAAAGAATGTCTGGTTATAGATTAAGACAAAAGCCGTTTTCAAATCCGATGAGCAGGATTATTAGCTGGGACAAAGACTTGAAATCGGAGTAGCAGAGAATACACGTTTGCCTACACTATCAATCACGAACAACTTGTTCGTCCACTTTCTCAACACCTAACAGAAAAAAACAAATTCCTAAAGCAGCATAATCATGATGATTAGCTCACAAGTGGAAATCCTGCTCAATTTAAATAATAAATCAAGATGACCCCACATCCCATTCATTAATTCTTCTCATATAAGCAACGATTCACGACATTGTACAAAATTCTTTATGTCCAATCAATATATGGGACCAACTCTCTCTCTCTCTCTATATATATATATATACATATAATCATAAATTTTTAATATTTTGATTTATGTGTGCATAGATGTTGTACTGACTAATTGGGTGTAATATTTATTAACATACATCATAAGTTTTTTATTATTTTGAGATATGTACCGATAGATTTTATACTAAATATATTAACACAATCGTTATTTTTATTGTTTTGAGATATGCGTTGGTGGTGTTGCATTGATTGCTCATGCACTAGCTAGGTTCAACATTCATATTGCATCATGAGATGATTGATCTGCACAAAACCCAATTCCACAGCTAAGACTATGATTTAATTCTTATTACAATCAAGTATATATATATATATATATATGAGCTAATTATAATAAATTACACTTATTGCGAGACGGGCAATTAACTCTTTCTCTCTTTCGTCCCCAATAGAATTAGTTATATTTTTTTTGTGAAAATTGGAAAAAAAAAAAAAAAAAAAAGAGTTGATAAAGTTTGTAGAATGGGCGTGCATAATGTGATCTGGATTAGAAGCAAAGTAAGTGAATTATTTAATATATATAGAGGGTTAGGAGAATGAATAAATGATGGTATATATGCAGTGTACGTGATGAGTCTTTGTCTTCGGACAGCATGACCCCCTGTTGTCACTCTCTTTTAGAGAGGAATGTTATAGCTTTCTACCACTAAGGTTTGTCTTCCGAATGTTGTTGCCAATTAACTTGTGAACCTATCACATTTGTAGAATTTTCAGAAAAAAAAAAAATAATCTTCTGCTCGTCCTTATCTTGGACAATCTCAATTTTCACAACCGACAACGTTTTCCGGATTTGATAGGACAAAAAACATATACATTTTTACATATTTTTTTTTTTACTTGACGCGAAGCAAATAATAATATATAATATCAATGACTTGTTAAAATAGAATAAAATAAATTTCAAACGTATATTATACTTTACTATAATGTCTTTCTCAGATTAATTTTTCTCAAAACAAAGTTTGACAAACCATCCAAACGAGATCCAAATACTGTTGATTATTAATTAGCCTAGCATCGAGTACGAAATTATGAAGAGTGGGTTTTTTTTTTTTTAATTCATCGATAATTTTAAATCAATTAGCATACAATTATCACTATAGTTATCATTACGTAATATGTTTATATTTTTAAATCAATCAACAAATTTAAAATGACAACAAAATAACATACTACTATTAAAAATAGATCAATTGTATATACACATTAAATTTAAACTTACAACTTTTTAATTATGAGATCTCAATTTTACTATTCAAGCAACAAATCGTTGGTATGGAGGGTGGTTTGGGATGTCCAAAATTCCAAACTTGTGAGTTGCTTTAGTGGAATGAAGGCCAGGCCACATGCAACACTTGCCCAAAACGCATGATCTAATGGTGTTCCTGCTCCTAGAATCTTGTCTTCATCTTGCTGATTTAAACTTTGGTCTTCGTGGTCGGTTTGTTAGTTGATTTAAGGATGTGTATGCTACGTTGGTTGAACTTTAATTCCTTGTTGGTCTTGTTAATTTGGGAATGTTATAGGGTCTAATTTGACACATTATCTTTAGGATCAGTCTTGAAATTATACACGTACCCCTAAAGAATTTCAACAACATTACATAAATTACTCACAGTTTTTTACTATTAAAAATAATTTTTATAATTATGTAAAAAATAAAAATAATTTATATAAATAAATTCGAAAGTGTAAGTATAAGTATTCTAAAATAATAAGACTTGGAGAAAAAATATAAAAAGTAATCAAAATCCAACCCATTTGAGTGAAAATATATTTATAGTTATAGTGATTAAAAAGAAAGACGGAATTGGAGAGAGAAAGAATTATTGACCGAATAATTATGCAAGCGCATATATCGGACCGTACCCCACTTTCATTCTGATTTGAAAGTGAAAAAAGCAGAGTGAGGGGCTGATGAATTGGCGACGCACCCAAGAAAAAGATTAATTGCCGCTTAAAGGGAGACAATACTACCCCCCCCCCCCCCCAACCCCAACCCCATCTCCAATCCTTCTCCCTCTTACTTCTCTGCCTCACGCACACGTCATACTTACATTTTTTTTAAAAAAAAATTATGATTATTATCATGCTGATTTATAATATAAATTTATATGTATTGTCTGATTACTCAAGCGGGGAAAAAAAAAAAAGAAAAACGTCTAAAAGTTGATGGTATTCACAAACTGTTCCTTAAAAATGTGGTAGTTATAGGACTCGATTGTCTACGTTGTTTTTGTGTGTGCTGAAAAGACGATACACATAATTTGAAGTGGGATTTGGAAAAACAAGTTCCAATTATGCACATTCCTTACACTCTCAACATTAATTATGACCATAAAAGGAATATCTCTGTCACTACTACTCTCAGTCTCTCAGTATATAATTCATATGTCTTTTGCCTTTTCTGTGGATGACGCCCTTTGTTTTCATTAACAACAGCACTCGTTCAATAACATGCATCAACACTTAGGAAGGCCGGTAATGATTCGTGTCGGATGGAATATATTATTATTATTATTCAAATTTGTTAGAATTGTTGTTGAGTTTTAAATCATTTTGAATTTAATTTGACTATTGATGTAACTAAATTTAAATGAATTTTAATTGAATTAAATATGAGTTGGTTGAACTTCAAATATTATATTTTTTTAAGTACATTTTGTTATTTTTGCATCGACTGAATCGAGTTCGAAAATTATCGAACAAAAAAGATTATTCAAATTTGAGTTTTAAACTTAACAATCGAAGCTCAAACGGACTTTTATCAATCGATTTCAATCAAGTATTAAATAGTCTGATTTATTTTTCAGCCCTATCATGAACACTGTTCTAGAAAAGTCTGCATTACTTTTAATTTTAAAGTTATCACTAATTAAATATATTATATATATTAACCCATTATATAATATACAAACAATTTAATTATAATTAATAATTATTATTATTAAAATTTTAGTTCATAAATAAAAACATGGAAAATACAAATAATTCCCTATGATATTGTAAATTAGTAAATTACTCCCTTATAAAAAAATTAAATTTTTCTCCATGTATTTTTTAAAATACAACAATTTACCCTCGATTTTTTTAAAAATAAATTAATTTACCTCCAAAAATAAATTGCTTTATTTTTAAAAGTACAGATAGATAAATTGCTATATTTTTTTTATAAAAAAATAATTTACTTATTTTTAATATTATATGAGGGTAAATTGCTATTTACCCTCAATAAAATTATAGTCAATATTAAATTTTTATTCTAGTGATAAAAACAAGGAAAGAAGATCAGAAAATTATACATGTCCGGGCTGAAAGCGACCGAAGGGAGCGGGTGTATGTTTTTCTGCGTTGCCGCATGCAAGAACGCCAGCTGATCACAAGTAAAGGTGAAGAAGAAGAAGGGGAGGAGGAGGAGTAGGAGAATTAGAGAGCCCGCGAATCGAGGAGATGAGCACTATTGTCTTGACGTGGACAATACCATCTGCCCGGGGCTGCCCGGCCACCACCAATCTAACGTCGTTGTCTATCCCCACCACCACCCACCATAAAAAACCCTAATAATACGTTCAAAAAGTCACTGAATCAAGAGGCTCATCTCACTCCTGGTTATCAGAGCAATTAAATGGAAAAGGAGGATCTCCGCCTCTGGAGCTCCGGACGGCACGCGCGGTCAGGTCTTGCTCAGGTGTACGTTCGTACGCTAGCTGTGTATCCATCCATCTCTTGGTTTTGTACAAATTCAAAGTAGCGTGTGTACTATAGTGTGTACCATGCAAGAGAAACACAAATCTTATTATATGTATATATATTTTTATATAAATAAACGTCCCACCGTGATTGTAAATAAGAAGTTTGAGTGACTTAAAAATCTGGTACTCACCGAGGTGTCTTTTTAATGTAAACCGGTAAATATTATACAAAAATAAAACGAACAATACCTCGTGTAAAAAGACCGATAGAATAACAAGTAATATTATATTAATAAATAAAGTAACAAATTATGGATAATTGTGGGTGGTGGAGATTGAGATTGAGAGTGTGTGTGTCTGTCTATTTGTGGACCGGAGTCTTATAATTGAACTGTCACTAACAGAGAAGGAAATAAAACAGGCATGGGTTTTTGGCTGTGCTCTCGTCTTTTTCTTTGCTCCCTTTCTTCGTTCATTTTTCGTTTTCACCCTTTCGCTCTCTCCTCCCACACACTCCTCATATCTCTTCCACTTTCTACATTTAGAGCAGCGCTACACATTAATTTGATCTGCAACAATTGTAATTTTAGTACTGTAAATTACACAAAGGTGCTAGTTTTAGTTAGTAATACTATCAATCCATTTTGATAATTTTATTATGTGGTTTTAAAAAATTTGTACATCAATAACAAAAATGATTGAAATCTGTTAAAATGGCTGAAAAAGTTCACCTGACCAGTTTCATTGAGTGCGCTCTCCAGCCATTCTAACAAATTCTGGTCAATTTTTGTTGTTAATGTGCAAAATTTTTAGAATTACAAGAAAAAATTTGTTAAAATAGATTATATCGGATTAAAATTGCCACCCTCGTACTTACAGGGGTATAATGACAATTTTCTTCTAATTTGATTTGGTTAATTATTTTTTATCTCCCAATGTCAATTTCCTCACATCACAAATTAATTGATTTGAGTAAACTAAATTCTTTTTTCTTGTAAATTAGTTCTTCTTTTTACATTTCATATAATAATTTTTTTTTAAATACACAAACCATATGAATGATATATATATATATACATACACGTAATAAGAATATATTAAATTAAAATTTAAATGCAATGTTATTTTTTTTAAAAAGATTCGAATTGATCAAAATTATGGTATTATTTTTGTTCAATAAATTACAAGATCCCTTTTATAGAAAAACATTATTGGTATAATTTTCGAGTCAGTATTGCATAAAATAATGAATTATTGGCCTAAATCTTCTCAATGTTCACACTTTTCTGAAACTTGGTATTGTTAGCTTGACCAACTTTTTGTACATTGACTAGGTAGTGGAATTGGACAGGGGTTTGCATCACCCCACTATATATGGATATGCCCATGGGGACTCCTTACTGTAGTAGAAATTACAACTGTACCGAATAAATAAAATAAATAAATAAGATTAAAAGGAGCATTGTATTTATTATTAAATTTACGATACTAGGATACGTAAATTATTCCCCACACTACAAATAATTTTGGTTTCAAGATTAAGATGAGATAATAGCTGAAATATAATAAAATAAATTAATCTAAGTATTTAAATTTTGAACATCTAATTAATCAATATTTGTCATGATGTTATTTATAACGATATTCATCATAGGTTCTTAACTATGATCAAAATATTTGTCATGATTCTTATAGTTATGCTTAATATTCCGGCATCACTTATTGTAATACCGACCAATACATAGATGTTGCACAACCACAATTAATTGTCATTTTATATATTTTTTATTTTTGATTGGGGTAATTACTTATGATAAATTAAAACTCATTATATTCTTGTAGTGCAATCATAATAATAATATAATTAAATTAATAATGAGATTTATATCATGAATACATGATATAATATATTACCATTATTACTATTCATGGTGTAGACTATAGAGAATATATAGCATATTTTTATTATTTTATAGTTTCTATTTTATTTTTGTCATATGGGGTTCGTGTTTCTGGTCTAATACTAGTTTCGACACACAGGTGAAATCAATAGTTGTACAGAAATAACGGAAGATACTCGACGCCAAACGTAATTAATTAGTTGAGATGTTACATCTGACTTATAATTTTTTTATTAAGGAAGAGAATCACATGTCCGCTGATCTGTTTTATGGTCGTCAAGCCTAGCAAGCTTTCATCCTAACTAATCTGGTGGTTGATGAGCTTTTGGATTAAATCACTTTAGCTTAGTGGATAATGCATTAGTTTGGTGCATTTGTAGTTTTTCAGTTTGATGTAATTTATTATTTTCATTGCTTTGTTCTTCTAGTTGCAAGAATTCTGATATTGGCTGAGTACGCTATGTGTGATTCCGACAAGTGATTGGTCCTGTTAGTTGAAATATCGCAGTAATGCTTTGGAATTTTATAGTTTAAAGTTGTTTTACTTGTCGGTTGTTATTCGATACTTTAGGGGAAATCTGCCTGTGGGCATTAAGAAGAGCTTAACTATGGCTGCTCTTTTGAACCCAATGCTATTATTGGAGCGAAGAAGGTTGCCGCATTTTCCAGTGTGTTTTATATATATAATTGTATTAGGAAAATTATTTTGTGATTAATATTATCTAGTTTCTGGATCAACCTCTTCGAAAATCATGATATTGTATAGCAGCATTCTGTTGAGATCATGATGTCAAGGAATATATATAATTTTATATGTTCTAATCAGCTACTGTATTTCTTTTTCAATTTTATCAACTACAAACTTTAGAAGTTCTGTTGAATGATGCCCCCTCCTTGTTCTGCTTTTCCATTTCCTTGTATTTGTGTCTTTTTTTTTTTATGTGTGTGTGTGTGTACGTGTGTGTCATGATAGAACATGTTTTACTTCCATTTTGAACATAGAAGAAGTCAGGTGTCGCTTTTATCTTCTGCGCCAACGAATGTCATCTGCGTCTTGTTACATTTGGCATTCTCCTTCAATTTCTAAGTCTTTATTTCTATCTTCACAACCCTTTTTCTCATGCAGGATTTCAACATGGTTTCGCAATATTTTATGCTCATTATAGGTATTGTGTGTCTTTGTGGTCTATTTATGTCCTTTGTAATATTTTTGTATGATTGCATAGAAGTCTATTCTCATTTTTATTTACCTGATATGAAAGAGTATTTATTGAAATGAAGAGCAATAACACGACGGAAGTTATTGCATTGTACCTCTTCTTTTTTTTCTCTTAATATATCTCGTTAGCAAGAGTGGTATTGGATTGATTTACTTTACTAGATGGGATATAGTGAGAGAAAAAGAATGGTGGATTGATAAAATATGATAAATGCATTGGGTGGTTATGATCTGCTAACCAATTCTTGAATTGGTTGCCAGCGACCACTACAAAATGTTGTAGTTTTGAACCCTAGCTTTGGTGTGTTTAGCTATTTTGATTTCCTTCCACTAATAGCAGACTCTATAATTTTCACCCTTGAATCACATGGTAGTTTCTGTAGAATCACCTTGATTTTTGCGTACTCGCATGGAAGAGGAAGAATGAACCTTTTGCTCAGGAACAATTAATTAGTTATATATGTTATAGCTGATGCTTGACTCATGCTTGTGCTTACATGTGGCTTACTGTTTATCAGATAAAGAACTAATCATTCACCTGTCCAAGTTTCTTTTATTTTTCTGCCTTCAGGTACATATGGGAAGTTTCATACATATTTGAGTGGTAACAGTTTCCTAGTAATGTGGTTTTGATATTGCAGAAACCAGGATATTAGGCCTATAAGTTGTTGAATTTGTGGTGTTGCTTGATAAATGGCACAGCTGCTCTTGTGGCTCTTCTTTAGAAAGTGAATGATTCCTTTACTGGGAGGAGACACTAGCTTTAACTTTTTGCAAGAGAGGTAAGTTTCATGAAGTAATCAAAATCTATTACAAGTTTTTATGCTAACTTTGATAAAGATTAAGGCGTCTTGTGTGATTTATGTTTCTTATCGCTAGGGCTTTTGCTGAAATGCCTTAGTAAATTTAAAGCGAACCCAGTGCTAATTGCTTTATGTTAACCATCCCATATATTCATAGCATTTTGGATTTTAATTTACTTTCTGATCTCATGTTGCTTTTGAGCAGTACAAGTAGTTGGATTACCTTGAAGGTACTTTTTTATTTCTTTTTTATTTTTCTATTTAAGGAATTGAAGGCACTTTTCTAAATCAGGTAAATTGCAGGTATAAATTGCAGGAATTGAACCGCAGGTGAAGAAAGAGGAAGAGGAAGATGAGGAGTCACCATCATTGAGATGATGATTCTTCTGATGATTCTGCTGATCTGCGGAATAAAAAGAGGAGCATGGAGGCCTATTCAGACTCTGATTCCGACGTCAGTGCTTAAGATGATTCGCGAGTGGGTAGGAGCAAGAAGCGGTTTGAGAAGAAGAGCAGGAAACATCGCCATGAAGAGGACTAGCTTCTACGGTGGGTGATATGTCTTGTGCTTTTAAGGTTCCTCTAAACTCCTGCTAAATGTGCCCTATTCAATCTTTAATCAGGTGGTTGATGAGCTTCTTGATGAAAACCAATTTAGCTTAGTGGACAATGTATTAGTTTGGTGCATTTGCTATTTTTCAGTTTTATGCAATATATCATTTTCATTGTTTTTTTCTTCAGGTTGTAAGAATTCTTATATCTACGGAGTATGCCATGTGTGATTCCGACATGTGATCTGTTAGTTGAAATATTGAAATAATGCTTTGAAATTTTATTGAGTTTAAAATTGTTTTACTTGTCGGTTGCTATTCGATACTTTGGGGGAAGCCTGCCTGTGGGCATCAAGAAGAGCTTAACTATTACTGCTCTTTTGAACCTAGTGCTATTATTGGAGCAAAGAAGCTTGCAGCGTCTTCCAGTGTGTTTTATCAATGTAATTGTATTAGGGCAATAATTTTGTGAATAAGATTATCTAATTTCTGGAACAATCTCTCTGAAAATCATGATCTAGTGTAGTAAGTTTATGTTGATATCATGATGTCAAGGAATATATCTTTATATGTTCTAATCAGCTACTACAATTCTTTTTAAATTTTATCGAACCACAAACTTGAGAAGTTTTGCTGAATGATGCCGCCTCCTTGTTCCGGCTTTTCCATTTCCTTCTTTGTGCGTCTTTTTTTTGTGTGAGTGTGTGTGTGTGTATGTGGTGTGCGTGGGGGTGTGTGTGTTTGTATGTCACGGTAGAACATGTTTTACTTCCTTTTGCAACATAGAAGAAGTGAGCTGTTGCTTTTATCTTCTGCGCCAACGAATGCCATCTGCGTCTTGTTACATTTATCATTCTCCTTATATTTCTAAGTCTTCATTTCTATCTACACAATCCTTTTTCTCGCACAGGATGTCACCATCGCAATATTTTATGCTCATTACGGGTACTATGTGTCTTTGTGCTCAATTTATATTCGTTGTAACATTTTTGTGTGCTTGAATAGATGTGTATTCCAATTTTTGTGGGTGTGTGTGTGTGTGTGTGTGTGTGTGTGCGCATGAGCGCATGTGTGTGCGTATGTGTGCATTTGGGTGTGTGTCACGGTAGAACATGTTAAACTTCCATTTTCAACATAGAACAAGTGAGGTGTTGGTTTTATCTTCTACCCCAAAAAATGTTATCTTTGTCTTGTTAAATTTGCCTTTTTTCTTCAATTTCTAAGTTTTCATTTCTATCGTCACAACTCTTTTTCTCGCGCAGGATGTCACCATAATTTCACAATATTTTATGCTCATTATAGGTATTATGTGTCTTTGTAATCTATTTATGTCCTTTATAATATTTTTGTGTGCTTGCATAGATGTATATTCTCATTTTTGTTTACCTGATATGAATGAGTATTTTTTGAAATGAAGAGAAATTACAGAAAAAGAGAGAACGCTTTGTATCTCTTCTTTTTTCCTTTCAATATATCTCGTTAGCAATAGTGGTCTTGGATTGATTTACTTTACTAGAGGGGATATAGTGAGAGAAAATGAGAATTGATAAAATCTGATAAATGCCACGGGTGGTGATGATCTGCTAACCAATTCTTGAGGAATTTTGTTGAATGATGCCCCCTCCTTGTTCCAACTTTTCCATTTCCCTGTTTGTGCGTCTTGTTTTTTTTTTTTTGTGTGTGTGGTGTGTGGGTGTGTGTGTGTACGTGTGTGCGTGTGCGGGATGTGTGTGTGTGTGTGCGCGTGTGCGGCATGTGTGTGTGTCACGGTAGAACATGCTTTACTTCCATTTTGAATATAGAGGAAGTGAGGTGTTTCTTTTATCTTCTGCGCTAACGAATGTCATCTACGTCTTGTTGCATTTGTCATTCTCCTTTAATTTTTAAGTCTCATTTCTATCTACACAATCATTTTTCTCGCGCAGGATGTCACCAATATTTCGCAATATTTTATGCTCATTACGGGTATTATGTGTCTTTGTGGTCTATTTATGTCCTTTGTAATATTTTTGTGTGCTTGAATAGATATGTATTCTCATTTTATTTTAGTTGATATGAATGAGTATTTATTGAAATAAAGATCAATAACATGAAAAGAGAAAGTGCATTGTCCCTCTTCTTTTTTCCTTTCAATATATCTAATTAGCAAGAGTGGTTTTGGATTGATTTGACTTACTTTACTAAAAGGGATATAGTGAGAGAAAATGAGTGGAGGATTGATAAAATCTGATATATGCCTTGGGTGGTTGTGATCTACTAACAATTTCTTGAGAAGTATTGTTGAATGATGCCCCTTCCTCGTTTCGACTTTTTCATTTCCTTGTTTGTGCGTCTTTTTCTTATGTGTGTGTGACTGTGTATGTTTTGCGCGGGTGTGTGGTGTGTGGGGTGTGTGTGTGTGTGTGTGCGTGTGTGGGGTGTGTGTGTGTGCACATGTGCGATGTGTGTATGTGTATGTGTATGTGTGTGTGTGAGTGTGCGTGTGGTGTGTGGGTGTGTGTGTGGGGGGGGGGATGTGTGTGTGTGTGTGTGTGTGTGTGCATGTGTGTGTGTGTCTGTGTGCATGAGCGCATGTGTGTGTGTGTGTGTGTCTGTGTGCATTTGGGTGTGTGTCACGGTAGAACATGTTAAACTTTCATTTTGAACATAGAAGAAGTCAGGTGTTGGTTTTATCTTCTACCCCAAAAAATATCATCTTCGTCTTATTACATTTGCCTTTTTTCTTCAATTTCTAAGTTTTCATTTCTATCGACACAACTCTTTTTCTCGCGCAGGATGTCACCATAATTGCACAATATCTTTTGCTCATTATAGGTATTATGTGTCTTTGTAATCTATTTATGTCCTTTATAATATTTTTGTGTGCTTGCATAGATGTATTCTCATTTTTGTTTACCTGATATGAATGAGTATTTTTTGAAATGATGAGAAATTACAGGAAAAGAGAGAACGCATTGTATCTCTTCTTTTTTCCTTTCAATATATCTCGTTAGTAATAATGGTCTTGGATTGATTTACTTTACTAGAGGGGATATAGTGAGAGAAAATGAGAATTGATAAAATCTGATAAATGCCTCGGGTGGTGATGATCTGCTAACCAATTCTTGAGGAATTTTGTTGAATGATGCCCCCTCCTTGTTCCAACTTTTCCATTTCCCTGTTTGTGCGTCTTGTTTTTTTTTGTGTGTGTGTGTGAGTTAGTATGTGTGTGTGTGCGTATGCGGGATGTGTGTGTGTGTGTACGTGTGCGGTGTGTGTATGCCTGTATGTGTGTGTGTGTGTGGTGTGTGTGGTGTGTGGGTGTGTGTGTGTACGTGTGTGCGTGTGCGGGATGTGTGTGTGTGTGTGTGTGTGCGCGTGTGCGGCATGTGTGCATGTGTGTGTCACGGTAGAACATGCTTTACTACCATTTTGAACATAGAGGAAGTGAGGTGTTTCTTATATCTTCTGCGCTAACGAATGTCATCTACGTCTTGTTGCATTTGCCATTCTCCTTTAATTTTTAAGTCTCATTTCTATCTACACAATCCTTTTTCTCGCGCAGGATGTCACCAATATTTCACAATATTTTATGCTCATTACGGGTATTATGTGTCTTTGTGGTCTATTTATGTCCTTTGTAATATTTTTGTGTGCTTGAATAGATGTGTATTCTCATTTTATTTTACTTGATATGAATGAGTATTTATTGAAATAAAGATCAATAACATGAAAAGAGAGAGTGCATTGTCTCTCTTCTTTTTTCCTTTCAACATATCTAGTTAGCAAGAGTGGTGTTGGATTGATTTGACTTACTTTACTAAAAGGGATATAGTGTGAGAAAATGAGTGGAGGATTGATAAAATCTAATATATGCCTTGGGTGGTTGTGATCTGCTAACAATTTCTTCAGAAGTATTGTTGAATGATGCCCCTTCCTTGTTCCGACTTTTTTATTTCCTGGTTTGTGTGTCATTTTGTTTCTTATGTGTGTGTGTGTGAGTGCGTGTGTAGTGTGCGGGTGTGTGTGTGTGTGCGCGCGCGCGTGTGCAGGGTGTGTGTGTGTTTGTGTATGTATGTGTGTGTGAGTGTGGTGTGTGGGTGTACGTGTGCGAGGTGTGTGTGTGTGTGCATGTGTGTGCGTGTGCGGGGTGTGTGTGTGAGTGTGTGTGTGGGGTGTGTGTGTGTGTCTGTGCGTGTGCGGGGTGTGTGTGTGAGTGTGTGTGTGCGGTGTGTGTGTGTGTGCATGTGCGAGGTGTGTGCGTGTGTGTGTCACGTTAGAAAATATTTAACTTCCATTTTGAAGATAGAAGAAGTGAGGTGTGACTTTTATCATCCGCACCAACGAATGCCATCTACGTCTTGTTACATTTGCCATTCTCCTTCAATTTCTAAATCTCATTTCTATCTACACAATCATTTTTCTCGCGCAGGATCTCACCATAGTTTCGCAATATTTTATGTTCATTATGGGTATTATGTGTCTTTGTGGTCTATTTATGTCCTTTGTAAGCTTGAATAGATGTATATTCTTATTTTTTTTACTTGATATGAATGAGTATTTAATGAAATGAAGAGCAATAATCGGAAAAGAGAGAGTGCATTGTCCCTCTTCTTCTTTCCTTTCAATATATCTAGTTAGCAAGAGTGGTGTTGGATTGATTTGATTTACTTTACTAAAAGAGATATAGTGAGAGAAAATGAGTGGAGGATTGATAAAATCTGATATATCCCTTGGGTGGTTGTGATCTGCTAACAATTTCTTGAGAAGTAATATTGAATGATGCCCCTTCCTTATTCCGACTTTTTCATTTTGTTGTTTGTGTGTCTTTTTGTTTATTATGTGTGTGTGTGAGTGAGTGTGTGTGTAATATGCGGGTGTGTGGTGTGTGGGGTGTGTGTGTGTGTGTGCGCGCGTGTGCGGCGTGTGTGTGTGTGTGTGTATGTGTATGTGTGTGTGTGTGAGTGTGTGTGTGGTGTGCGGGGTGTGTGTGCGTGTGCGGGGTGTGTGTGTGAGTGTGTGCGTGTGTGTGTGTGCGTGTGCGTGTGCGGTGTGTGTGTGTGCGTGTGCGGGGTGGTGCGTGTGCGTGTGCGTGTGCGTGTGTGTCACGGTAGAACATGTTTTACTTCCATTTTGAAGATAGAAGAAGTGAGGTGTGACTTTTATCTTCCGCGCCAAAGAATGTCATCTGCGTCTTGTTACATTTGTCATTGTCCTTCAATTTCTAAGTCTCATTTCTATCTCTCCAATCCTTTTTCTCGCGCAAGATGTCACCATAGTTTCGCAATATTTTATGTTCATTACCGGTATTATGTGTCTTTGTGGTCTATTTATGTCCTTTACAAGCTTGAATAGATGTATATTCTCATTTTTTTTACTTGATATGAATGAGTATTTAATGAAATGAAGAGCAATAACCGGAAAAGAGAGAGTGCATTGTCCTTGTTCTTTTTTCCTTTCAATATATCTAGTTAGCAAGAGTGGTGTTGGATTGATTTGATTTACTTTACTAAAAGGGATATAGTGAGAGAAAATGAGTGGAGGATTGATAAAATCTGATATATGCCTTGGGTGGTTGTGATCGGCTAACAATTTCTTGAGAAGTATTGTTGAATGATGCCCCTTCCTTGTTCCGACTTTCTCATTTTCTTGTTTGTGTGTCTTTTTGTTTCTTATGTGTGTCTGTGTGAGTGTTTGTGTAGTGTGCGGGTGTGTGGTGTGTGGGGTGTGTGTGTGTGTGCGCGCTTGTGTGGGGGGGGGTGTGTGTGTGGTATGCGGGGTGTGTGTGTGTATGTGTATGTGTGTTTGTGAGTGTGTGTGCGGTGTGTGTGTGTGTGCGTGTCCGGGGTGTGTGCGTGTGCGTGTGTGTCACGGTAGAACATGTTTTTCTTCCATTTTGAAGATAGAAGAAGTGAGGTGTGACTTTTATCTTCCGCGCCAACGAATGCCATCAGCGTCTTGTTACATTTGTCATTCTCTTTCAATTTCTAAGTCTCATTTCTATCTACACAATCCTTTTTATCGCGCAAGATGTCACTATAGTTTCGCAATATTTTATGTTCATTACGGGTATTATGTGTCTTTGTGGTCTATTTATGTCCTTTGTAAGCTTGAATAGATGTATATTCTCATTTTTTTTACTTGATATGAATGAGTATTTAATGAAATGAAGAGCAATAACCGAAAAACAGAGAGTGCATTGTCCCTTTTTTTTTTCTTTCAATATATCTAGTTAGCAAGAGTGGTGTTGGATTGATTTGATTTACTTTACTAAAAGGGATATAGTGAGAGAAAATGAGTGGAGGATTGATAAAATCTGATATATGCCTTGGGTGGTTGTGATCGGCTAACAATTTCTTGAGAAGTATTGTTGAATGATGCCCCTTCCTTGTTCCGACTTTTTCATTTTCTTGTTTGTGTCTTTTTGTTTCTTATGTGTGTCTGTGTGAGTGTTTGTGTAGTGTGCGGGTGTGTGGGGTGTGGGGTGTGTGTGTGTGCGCGCGCTTGTGTGGGGGGGGTGTGTGTGTGTGAGTGTGTGTGTGTGGTATGCGGGGTGTGTATGTGAGTGTGTGTGTGCGGTGTGTGTGTGTGTGTGCGTGTCCGGGGTGTGTGCGTGTGCGTGTGTGTCACGGTAGAACATGTTTTACTTCCATTTTGAAGATAGAAGAAGTGAGGTGTGACTTTTATCTTCCACGCCAACGAATGCCATCTGCGTCTTGTTACATTTGTCATTCTCTTTCAATTTCTAAATCTCATTTCTATCTACACAATCCTTTTTATCGCGCAGGATGTGACTATAGTTTCGCAATATTTTATGTTCATTACGTGTATAATGTGTCTTTGTGGTCTATTTATGTCCTTTGTAAGCTTGAATAGATGTATATTCCATTTTTTTACTTGATATGAATGAGTATTTAATGAAATGAAAAGCAATAACCGAAAAACAGAGAGTGCATTGCTCCTTTTTTTTTTTTTCCTTTCAATATATCTAGTTAGCAAGAGTGGTGTTGGATTGATTTGATTTACTTTACTAAAAGGGGTATAGTGAGAGAAAATGAGTGGAGGATTGATAAAATCTGATATATTCTTTGGGTGGGTGTGATCTACTAACAATTTCTTGAGAAGTATTTTTGAATGATGCCCCTTCCTTGTTCCGACTTTTTCATTTCCTTGTTTGTGTGTCTTTTTGTTTCTTATGTGTGTGTGTGTGAGTGTGTGTGTAGTGTGCGGGTGTGTGGTGTGTGGGGTGTGTGTGTGTGTGTATATGCGTGCGTGTGCGGGGTGTGTGTGTATGTGTATGTGTATGTGTGTGGGTGAGTGTGTGTGTGTGTGCATGTGTGTGCGTGTGCGTGTGCGGGGTGTGTGTGTGTGTGTGTGTGCATGTGTGTGCGGGGTGTGTGTGTGTATGTGTGTGTGTGGTGTGTGTGTGAGTGTGTGTGTGGTGTGCGGGGTGTGTGTGTGTGTGCATGTGTGTGCGTGTGCGGGGTGTGTGTGTGTGTGCATGTGTGTGCGTGTGCGGGGTGTGTGTGTGGGGTGTGTGTGTGTGTGTGTGTGCATGTGTGTGCGGGGTGTGTGTGTGTATGAGTGTCTGTGTGGTGTGCGGGGTGTGTGTGTGTGTGTGCGTGTGCGGGGTGTGTGTGTGTGTGCATGTGTGTGCGTGTGCGGGGTGTGTGTGTGAGTGTGTGTATGGGGTGTGTGTGTGTGTGTGCATGTGTGTGCGTGTGCGTGTGCGAGTGCAGGGTGTGTGTGTGAGGTGTGTGTGTGTGTGCGTGTGCGGGGTGTGTGCGTGTGCGTGTGTGTCACGGTAGAACATGTTTTACTTCCATATTGAAGATAGAAGAAGTGAGGTGTGACTTTTATCTTCCGCGCCGACGAATGCCATCTGCGTCTTGTTACATTTGTCATTCTCCTTCAATTTCTAAGTCTCATTTCTATCTACACAATCCTATTTCGCTCGCAAGATGTCACCATAGTTTCGCAATATTTTATGTTCATTACGGGTATTATGTGTCTTTGTGGTCTATTTATGTCCTTTGTAAGCTTGAATAGATGTATATTCTCATTGTTTTTACTTGATATGAATGAGTATTTAATGAAATGAAGAGCAATAACCGGAAAACAGAGAGTGCATTGTCCCTTTTTTTTTTTCCTTTCAATATATCTAGTTAGCAAGAGTGGTGTTGGATTGATTTGATTTACTTTACTAAAAGGGATATAGTGAGAGAAAATGAGTGGAGGATTGATAAAATCTGATATATGCCTTGGGTGGTTGTGATCTGCTAACAATTTCTTGAGAAGTATTGTTGAATGATGCCCCTTCCTTGTTCCGACTTTTTCATTTCCTTGTTTGTGTGTCTTTTTATTTCTTATGTGTGTGTGAGAGAGTGTGTGTAGTGTGCGGGTGTGTGGTGTGTGGGGTGTGTGTGTGTGTGCACGCGCGTGTGCGGGGTGTGTGTGTGTGTGTGTGAGTGTGAGTGTGTGTGTGTGTGCATGTGTGTGCGTGTGCGGGGTGTGTGTGTGTGTGAGTGTGTGTCTGGGGTGTGTGTGTGTGTGTGTGCATGTGTGTGCGGGGTGTGTGTGTGTGTATGTGCATGTGTGTGTGTGTATGAGTGTGTGTGTGGTGTGCGGGTGTGCGTGTGCGGGGTGTGTGTGTGTGTGCATGTGTGTGCATGTGCACGATGTGTGTGTGAGTATGTGTGTGGGGTGTGTGTGTGTGTGTGTGTGTGCGTGTGCGGGGTGTGTGTGTGCGGTGTGTGTGTGTGTGTGTGTGTGCATGTGCGGGGTGTGTGCGTGTGCATGTGTGTCATGATAGAGCATGTTTTACTTCCATTTTGAAGATAGAAGAAGTGAGGTGTGACTCTTATCTTCTGCGCCAACGAATGACATCCGCGTCTTGTTACAATTGTCATTCTCCTTCAATTTCTAAGTCTCATTTCTATCTACACAATCCTTTTTCTCGCGCAAGTTGTCACCATAGTTTCGCAATATTTTATGTTTATTACGGGTATTATGTGTCTTTGTGGTCTATTTATGTCCTTTGTAAGCTTGAATAGATGTATATTCTCATTTTTTTTACTTGATATGAATTAGTATTTAATGAAATGAAGAGCAATAACCGGAAAAGAGAGAGTGCATTGTCCCTCTTCTTTTTTCCTTTCAATATATCTAGTTAGCAAGAGTGGTGTTGGATGGATTTGATTTAGTTTACTAAAAGGGATATAGTGAGAGAAAATGAGTGGAGGATTGATAAAATCTGATATATGCTTTGGGTGGTTGTGATCTGCTAACAATTTCTTGAGAAGTATTGTTGAATGATGCCCCTTCCTTGTTCCGACTTTTTCATTTCCTTGTTTGCGTGTCTTTTTGTTTCTTATGTGTGTGTGTAGTGTGCGGGTGTGTGGTGTGTGGGGTGTGTGTGTGTGTGCGCGCGCGTGTGCGGGGTGTGTGTGTATGTGTATGTGTATGTGTATGTGTGTGTGTGTGAGTGTGTGTCTGGGGTGTGTGTGTGTGTGTGTGCATGTGTGTGCGGGTGTGGGTGTGTGTGTGTGTGGGGGGGGGGGGGGGCGTGTGTGTGTGTGTGTTCATGTGTGTGCGTGTGCGGGGCGTGTGTGTGTGTGTGTACGTGTGCGGTGTGTGTATGTGTGTGTGCTGGTGTGGGTGTGTGCGTGTGTGTGTCACGGTAGAACATATTTTACTTCCATTTTGAATATAGAAGAACTGAGGTATTGCTTTTATCTTCTGTGCCAACGAATGTTATCTACGTCTTGTTACATTTGCCATTCTCCTTCAATTTTTGAGTCTCATTTCTGGCTACACAACCCTTTTTCTCGCGCTGGATGTCACCATAGTTTCGTAATATTTTATGCTCATTACGGGTATTATGTGTCTTTGTGGTCTATTTATGTCCTTTTGTTATATTTTTGTGTGCTTGAATAGATATGTATTCTCATTTTCTTTTACTTGATATGAATGAGTATTTATTTAAGTGAAAAGCAATAACCGAAAAAGAGAGAGTGCATTGTCCCTGTTCTTTTTTCCCTTCAATATATCTCATTTGCAAGGGTGGTCTTGGATTGATTTATTGAACTAAAGGGAATATAGTGAGAGAAAATGAGTGGAGGATTGATGAAATCTGATATATGCCTTGGGTGGTTATGATCTGCTAACCCATTCTTGAGAAGTATTGTTGAATGATGCCCCTTCCTTGTTTCGACTTTTTCATTTCCTTTTTTGTGCTTCTTTTTGTTTCTTATGTGTGTGTGTGTGAGTGTGTGTGTAGTGTGCGGGTGTGTGCTGTGTGGGGTGTGTGTGTGTGTGCATGTGCGGTGTGTGTGTGTGTGTGTGTGAGTGAGTGTGTGTGTGGTGTGTGGGTGTGGGGGGGTGTGGGTGTGCACATGTGTGTGTGTGTGCATGTGGGTGTGTGTCACGGTAGAACATGCTAAACTCTCATTTTGAACATAGAAGAAGTGAAGTGTTACTTTTATCTTCTGCGCCAACAAATGCCATCTTCGTCTTGTTACATTTGTCATTCTTCTTCAATTTCTAGGTCTTCATTTCTATGTACACAATTCTTTTTCTTGCGCAGGATGTCACCATAGTTTCGCAACATTTTATGCTCATTACAAGTATTATGTGTCTTTGTGGTCTATTTATATCCTTTGTAATATTTTTGTGTGCTTGAATAGATGTATATTCTCATTTTTGTTTACCTGATATGAATGAGAATTTATTGAAATGAAGAGAAATAACTGGAAAAGAGAGAACGCATTGTCCCTCTTTTTTTTTACTTTCAATATATCTCGTTAGCAAGAGTGGTTTTGGATTGATTTACTTTACTAAAGGGGATATAGTGAGAGAAAATGAGTGGAGAATTGATAAAATCTGAATGCCTTGGGTGGTAATGATCTGCTAACCAATTCTTGAGAAATTTTATTGAATGATGCCCCCTCCTTGTTCCGACTTTTCCATTTCTCTGTCTGTACGTCTTGTTTTTTTTGTGTGTGTGTGTGTGTGCGGGGTGTGTATGTGTGTGTGTGTGTGTGTGCGGGGTGTCTATGTGTGAGTGTGTGAGTGTGTGTGTGTGTGGGTGTGGGTGTGGGGGTGTGTGTGTGTGTGTGGTGTGTGGGTGTGGTGTGTGTGTGTGTGGTTTATAAATTACTTAATTTGTTGCTGAAATTAAAGAGAATTAATCATCTTGGATCATCTGTCAGTATTCGATCAACATCTCATTGTATGATGTATTATTTGTTTCATGAGCTTTATATGAATTTTATTATTTTATCCTGTAAAATAACATTGATAGAAAGAGCAGAATTTGAGTCTTATTAATTGTTCAAACTCCTTATCTGCAGTTTATGAGCGACGTTTGTCTACGTTGTTATGATAAAATCTTGAAAATACATATTGTTTTAATTTATTTTTCTATTAAGGTTTGTATTATGAATTTATTTAATTTTGTATATATTTATTTAACGCGTATTTAAGCATACATCGGCGTATTCAATATTACATGTATAAAATATTAAATAATCAAAAAAAATTCAAACCAATTAATTTAAATGATATAGTCAAAATTTGGTCATTGATTAACACGATTGCATGGACATACGGAAGAGATTGATTCAAGCACAAACAAAAGTTCCACAAAAACAACAACATTAACAGTGTTGAATAATTAGCAAGCAAGAAATCAGACCCCCTCGTGTTGCAAAACAGTTGCAAATACTTATGATTGGTAATAATGATGCGCTCGTGGTCGTGTGTTCATCATTATTAATATATTAGGGTTTTGACAGCCAAATTGAAGCCATAACTTTCGGGCCACTGCAATTTTCAGTAATTGGATAGGGGATGGGGAGTGGGGGATTATGACAAAATTAAATTTTACTCAATCAAATTAATTATAAAGTAAGTATAATATATATTTATTATATAATAACGTAGACAAACATCGTCAAGATACTATACTCGATATATTAATTATATAATATATATCAAATTAATTAATTATTTTATAAAATTATGTATGAATTACATCGCTAAAATACTGTACTCGATATATTATTAATTAATTAAAATTTAATAAATTTGATTTAAATTAAAATTTTCTAGGAAGGGAATGGGGTGGGGTGGGAATGCCTTTACACGTAATTCCACGCCATAAGCCGCTCTTCTTGAACTTGTAATCATTACATTCCTACACGAATTGAACAAAACCACCCCACACACACCCTAATTAATCAAGATTATTCTTGTCCGAATATTGATTGTTGTAATGATTATAGATTCCCCAGCTCTTCTTCCAACTGCATTCAAAATCTTAATTTATTGAGACCACCTCAAAATTGCACTGTGGTCTGAGATTTCAAATTTTTGGGATTGGAACAACAGTCGCTTTATTCCCTCTTAATAATTAATACATATATAGTAACATAATTAGACGTGTAATAGTGTGTGGCACGTGTTGTAGATCAGTTGTATGTAAAGAAGTAGACTGACCAATCTCGACCTGGAAAATTCTACGTGATTTGACGTCTCGGAAGAAAGAATTGGATTAGGACAATTCAATGACATAATTTAATTTTCGGTTTGTTGGTGAGAACTGTTTGAGTGAACATGAAAGTTGTGTGTTTTCATACGTGGGTTTGATTCCTATGACTCATCAATAACAGTATCTCAACATTGTATGACATTTTGGTAGTAAGTTCATATAATCAGACAAAATATTTACAATTCATGGGACACTTGTGTTCTATTTTAAACTCTATTTCATTGCGTGATACATCCTCTGCCCGGTAATTAGAAAACTACAAATTCTTACACATAAAGGATTTCGTTTGAAATCGCACTGCGATCTAGTAGGTGGGAAAAACATCCACTTAACCTCAGCAAGAAATTAATAGAATCAATATATATCCTCATGTGGGACACATCAGAATGTATATAAAAATATATAGTTAAAATACTACATGTCTTTATTCTTTAATTAATTATTTAAATATCTAAATCATGAGTTGGTTGTTCAATAAAGACCCAAAAATACATTTAGATATTGAATTAAAATTTTTAATTGAGAAAAGGTGCTAAAGAGCTGTTTGTGTATGTCAACAAGAAATATTATTCCTTCTGAGGGTAGCGCCCCGCAGATTGTCCCACATACACTATTTATAAATAGGAAATATGCACTTTTAATCTTGTAATTTTAGGTCGTTAACAACTTAATTTTTGTAATTTATTCTATTTATATATTTAGTTTTTTTAATGAATTCCCAAACATGTTAACAACTTAATTTTGGTCCTCTTTGGACAAATTTAGTCATGTATTAATAATTTTTGTTCTCTTCGATACTGGAGTAGATATCATTTTGGGTCCGTAACTAATAGTTTGTTAGAACTAAAATTGTTAATAAATTTAAATTTGTCCAAAAAGGACAAAAAATGAAATGTTAAGGACTAAATTTGTAAACAATAGCTAAATGTATAAATAGAGTAAGTTATTGGATCAAAAGTGCTAAAAATTGGTAGTTACATGATTAGAAATGTAATTTTATGTTACAAATAATTCAAACAGATAAATAAAATAGAAAATATTGACGATTTGATTTTTTATTTCAAATTCAAGTGCATCATTTTAATCAATTTAATATATATACACTAGGTAAAGAAAGATTACATTATACATTTTAATTTAAAAAAATTTATACATAGAGTGCATGTATACCTTAAATAAAATAAAGATGTAATAAGATTTAAAATAAAAATATAATCTGGATATATTGTCCCTTTCTATCTCCCACCAAAAAAGAAAAAAGAAAAAAACAACAAAAATCCAAATTTAAAAGCATTTATTATGGAGAATAGACAAAGTGGGTTGTCCCTTTATTGTTTTCATCCTATATTAAACTTTGCCTGGCTTTAGATCTTCTGCTGCTCCTCTACCCCATATAATTTTGGCGAGAAACCCATTCAACTGATCAAGAAACAAAGCCAAGCAACTCTTCTTGTTTTACATACATCACATACACAAACAAAACCTACTTTCTTTGCCTTTTCCAGTGCCAAAAAGACTAAGTATCCATCTTTTCTTCATCTGTTCTTGAATTGCGAGAGGGAAAAGATGATTCAAGAGCTGTTGGGGGGGAGTAATGTTAGCATCATTGGAGGGGAAAGATCTAAACTCTCTACCCCGGTTTGTGGGGGAATTCTTGATGGTTCCCCTTCTCATTCACTGCCCTCTTCTTCTCCTTCACCCTCTTCTTCTTCTACTAGTGTTGGCACCACGGCTGCCGCCGCCGCAGCCGCCGCCTCGGAGAACTTGAGGTGCCCTCGCTGTGATTCTTCAAACACCAAGTTTTGCTACTACAACAACTACAACCTCACTCAGCCTCGCCATTTCTGCAAGACTTGCCGACGCTACTGGACTAAGGGTGGAGCCTTGAGAAACGTCCCCATTGGCGGCGGATGCCGGAAAAACAAGAACACCACCATAACCACGGCAGTCGGCAAGTCGAGCTCTGCCGGAAAGTTGAAGACAGTCTCACAGGAGCTGGGGAAATCAGGCCTTTTCAGCGGTTTCGACCATGCTGAGGCCCTCTCCGCAAACCCCATACTGTGGGCCTCCTCTCAAAATTCCCATTTTCTTTCCTTACTCAGAGCAAACCAAAGCCCTAACCCTACTCATCTGCCAAATTCCATCTCCGTGAAGGAGGAAAACGCGCTGTTTGGATCATCCCACTTGAGCCAAGAATCATCCATTTCCAGCGGCGGGCTGAATCCTCGGGTCATGAGCTTGGACCCACTTGCCCCGATCCACTTACCCTCCATGGGGCAGTCAAATTCCTTATACAGAAACCAAACTCAACCCGCCCAAGCCAGTATCATACATGGTGAAGTCCAGAATAACGGGCTTCAAGAACTGTATCAAAGGCTCAGATCATCGTCATCAACCAGTTGTTACCCTGAAAATGCACAAGTAATTCTTGGAAATGTGGCTTCTGCAGCTTCTTCAACTGCTTCTGCCATTCTTGAATCAGCTCCAGTTGCAGCACCAGGTGAATTCGGGTTCTGGAATCCTACAATTTCTTGGCCCACAGATTTGCCCACAACCAATGGTGCTTACCCTTAATCGAGACTCTTAATTATTATCTAATAAGTAACATTAAAAAACTTCAATTTTCTCTTATAGTTTAATCAGTTCAGAAATTATCAAAACTAGGGTTTGATGTTTCTCTACTTTTACTTCCATGTGATGGTCATCTGGGGTGTGGTATATGAACATGACTGTAGCTTTTACTTTGTCTCTTTTAACTCAGTGGGCTTAACTGTGTGTTCTCTTTCAGTGTACTGGAATTGTGTGGAAGGATTAGGTTTTTAAATTATTATCTTTTCCCCCTTAATTATGCCTTCATCATCAGCAGTGCAGCACAGTATATATGCCTATATATATATATATAAGTATTTTCTTGATATACGAGAAGATTCACATCACACAAAGAAGATACGGACAATATCTTGAGTTTGTATAATTCTTAGACAACAAGTACGATTATTATAATGTTAGAAATCTTGTTGATTTACTGAAGATTGCAGTAGTTGTGGATACGTTGTAAGGTGATGAGCGTGCTGGTGAGCAGACAGCTAATGCAGATTCTTAACTTGTTTGTTTTATATATATCTGATGTTGTGAGAAAATGCTGATAACAAGAGTTGAAGCAGCCTTTGGGGAAGAGTTTCCTGAAATCTGCAATTTGATTCTCACAGTTGGAAGGATTCCATTCCATGCACCTGCAACCCAAAAGTACTACCTAGCTACCTAGCTACACCATTCTGATTTAGATATATAAGTATTATATATTCTCTGACACAACTTACACACAAACATGGAAGCACGACTTTAGTTAAACACCTTGTCACCCTGATTCTATCCAGTATAACTATGAATTCGTGTTTATAGAGACAAAAATGGACAATTATTATACCATACTTACTATCAGAATTTTCTATATGTATGGACAAATTCGATATTTTTAATTGATTTTTTACGGATGTTAAAAAGGAAAAACTGGGCTAATATAGAGGTCTGTTGGAGACCATGGGCTTTGAGAGAAATATTAAGCCCGTCGAAAACTGGGGCCGCAGAGATTTGCTGTATTAGTCATGACCAGAGATTCGATTTCCCGTAAGTTCGATAAATCAAGTTTTATAAGATCGGGCCAGTTTGGTTGAAGATCACTATCTATAAATATAGCGTGTTTGATCTGATTTTGAGACCCAATTCATGAGCCCAAGGTCGACTTTATTAATTTAACATTAGACAGATAGGTGAGAATTTCCAAGTTGTTTCTAATTACTCGTTCTTACTAATTTATGTAATCACAAATATTGCTCAAGTCCAATGTAAATTAATTTCAACGAGTCATATTACTGCGAAAAAAATATATATATGATTTCTCATTATAATTAATTACCATAATTAAAAGTGAAAAGATAGAATACTAGTTAATTTCGAGTGCACAACTGGTATTAGTTATTGTTTCTGTAGGCGAGGGCGAATTAGTCATAATTAAAAAATATTTCGAACATAGCATTTAAATTTTTATATTATTTTGTTTATTATAATAGAAAATATGTATTTACAATAAAAATTTTAATATAGCCATTTATATTATGGAGAATATATATGTATATATTTGGTAGTGTATTGAACTGAAAGAATTACCGTACAATTTGTTCACTGGTCTGATCTTTCAATTATACATGCATGGCTTCTTTCCATTGAAAAGATCGCGACGACTATGAATTTGAAAATGAAACTGTTTAATTATAGCCATCAATCAATTTGACAGATGACTACAGAATACAAATCATAGCTAAAACTAAAATGACAATATCAACTTCTTTATCCCTTTTTCCTCCTTCAATGTTCCCATACAACACGATTTAATTCTCCATTTCTTTTTTGTCTTTCTTTTTGTTCTTTTTTTTTTTCCAGACAGTCACACCCTCGTAACTGATATAAAAGAAACATAAGATAAAAGATTTAGCAGAAAACAGAAAATGTAACATTCAACCATCCATCACTCCAATTAGTACTAATGCTTGACCTTGCCACAGAGCAATGCATTTGGCGGGATGTCGTATTCAGTAAACAGGCTACGTTCGTCGTTCCACACTCTAACATACAGTTCTTGTCCCAGGTATCGTCTTGGCCAAATCGCAGACCTTAAATTCCACATTCCCTTATTGTCCAGTGACACCAAAATCGCGCTCCAAGAATAAGGATACACCTGTGTAAGAATACCGAGAATTTTCAAGAACGTTAATGAACAAGTTCGAGTTGAGGTCCAAATCTTGTTAGTCCCAAAAGTGCCCACTTATGATATTACCTGGACTGTGTATCTGGTCGGGGCATCATTGTAATTGTAGAAGCGTCTCCTCAATGTAGTATTCCACTTGCCACTACCAAACCTGTATATATGTTTACAATTTATTTGATTATAATTAGGCAAATGAATATTTCAGACAAAATCTAAGGCTTCTTTTGCTACATTTAGGCTTATTAAAACACGTGGTGGCCTTACCCTACAGTCCAGAAATCGTAGCCATCTAGATGCCAAGACTGGATGGTGGATTCACTATTCTGGAACACGATTTCGACGAAATCGTGTAGAGTGGTTCCAACTACTGAGGTTCCAAGAGCTGCAGGGCCTGCTGGAGGGCTGTCCTTGATTGAGTTTAAGGTGAAGACATCAGGGATGTTGAAATAGTCAGCAAGCTTCAATGGGGTGTCCGGATTTATGTAAGACACCTTATTAACTGCGTATCTCAGCTTTCCGTTAATTTTAGCAGCAGAGTTTTCTAACACTATTGTCCGCACGACTTGTATGGTTCCGTAGTGGAATGAGCCCTGTGGGTTAGGCCTGGCTGCATTTGCCGTCAAATTCCATCTGTATATATGCAAAAGTGCAAACAAGTGTATTAGTATCTGGCTCTTCTGAGTTGACAGGCCGACTCAGAAGATTCTTGTCTATCATGTCAGGTTTGGCCAAGAAGCTAGTGTTAAATACCTGACAGTTCTGGCTTGCTTCATGGACCAGTGAACATGGTAAGTTGGTGCAACGGGTAGTGGCCCTGAGGCTGGACTGTTAGAGCCCTGATAGTGAAGGACTGCGGTCGCGGTCAGAATAGGTTTGGTGAAACGAGTGGAGGCGACGATGAAATAGTCTTTAGGATTATGGCTGTGTACGGTCACCAAGAAGGAGCTGGACTGTCCGACGTGAATGTCCAGTGACTCGTACATTTCCTGCATCGTATGCGACCCTTCGCACTCCACCAGGCGTAGTGTGTGTCCCTGAATCCTGAAGTTTATCGACGTTGTCATTCCTACATTCGACACTCTGAACAAATAGGTTTGCCCTGGAATTTCACCAGCATTTAGTTTTCTCCCGAACCATGAAGGATATTGTGTAATACATTAAAAGTCTATATATATAGAACACTATGTATTATACCTGGCACGACATTGAAGGAAGTCAAACGAGGTTTCCCGTTTATGAGGATGCCGTCAGGAAGTGGGAAAGGGTTCCCTGAATCCAGGATTTGTTGCAATTCCTGCAAGCCATGTCCTAATATTAGATTGAGAACCCTAACTATCAAACTGCTGGAAAATATGCAATGAAGCGTTTAAATGTCATTAACCTTGTGATCTTTCTTCCACCAGTCGCTGACAAGGACTGTGAATTCCTCGTATGGCTTGGGGTACGGAACTGGAATCACGGACCTGGCCAAGATATTGAATCCTCCGAACCCGCCGGCGGCTCTGTGCATTAGCGTGGACGGGAAGTAGGTGAAGGTCCCGATTTGATCCTTCATTTGCATCTTGTATGTCCAATTTGAGTTTGGAGGAATCGGACAGTTCGTTCCGAGCACACCATCTTGCCATGAAGTCTTCCTTTGTTTCACTCCGTTCCTAGTGTAATTTACCATGCAAGAGAATTAGTCATGATATCTTAATTCAACTTTCACGTGCTCAATTTTGTACATACATTAATATGGAATAATTATATATAAATATGCCGAACTTCAAATATAATAATTAAAAAAAATCCTTCTAAACAATTGCATTGACATCACTCGTAGTTATATTTTTAATTTAATGACATTATAATGTCTTGCCGACTTGGGTTTAGGAGGAATTTATAAAATAAATAAGATTTCAGGCAATACTGTATAAACTCAAATTTAAGGTATATTGTCAGTGTAATTTATAGCAAAATTTACATAAAGAAGAAGAAAGGTGAACCCACCATGTGAGGAGAAGAGGTTCGTCCAATTTGTTCTCAAGATTAACAATAACATTGTCATTGGTGACAACATTAACAGTGGGGCCTGGAAATTGTCCGTTAATGAGAATTCCCTGTAAAGTTCACAAGAAACACTAATGTTAGAAGTCATATAATCAAGTACATCAAAATTACGGTTCTGTACAGTAATAGGAGCAAAATTTACCCTTTGTTTAACGTCAAGAGGTGAAATTTCCCCATATTCGACTACCCAATTGAGATATACATAGGGGTCTTCAGCCCTGACATACGAAACCAGACTCAAACAGGCCAAAATTCCCAGGACAATGGCCTGTCTCATTTTAACCAATGAAGTTTCCTCCGAATATCCGAAAAAAATTAAAAAGCAAGAACGAAAAACAATACTGTAAAGATGGAGGAGGAAATAAGAAGTGAGCAATGACCAAATGACAGGTGCAAGGCAGAAGCTTATATAACAAAGTGACCCGCCCAGAAACCAACAACGTAGAGGATCGAACTGCATGCTAACATGGTGTGCCACTCGGATTTCGAGAAGAAATCTAGAGCTCATTTGCGCCGTACTTCTTGCTCATTAATGCTTTCGTCAATTCTAACATCTACTAAAATCTATTTGACTCGATTTCTTGTAAGTTTCATGTCTTCAACTTAAAGTAATTAGTTTATTTTAGTCTGAATCTTGATTATTCTAACATTATGGGATTTCTTTCGTTTGGTGAAACAAATAGCAAATGTGGTTGGCATTGAGTATAGAAGTTCCCGCCTCGAAACTTCAAGTTGATTGGTTAGTTTATACGTTGCCTTGCAGACAAAATTGTCGCGTTAATTCTATAAAAATATCAATCATGTCGAAGCGATTAATACTTCTATCTAAAGTGATCACTTATTTCGTAGAATGCAATTACAATAATCGAATTTGCTGAATTAATGAATTTTCCTTGAGAAATTAATAAGTGGCAAATGAATTAAGATTTTGGTATCGATCAGCGTCGACCATAATGATTAAGATTGATGTATGGATATGAAGTAAACCGTCCGAACTCCATTTAAATTTAAATATTTATTTCATTTTATACGAAATATATTAATTACTTGCAATACGCTGAAATTATATAAATTATTGTAATTATGTGGTTGCTTCAAATTAAGATATGGTTTGCTTCATTGATATGTAATGACAGGACTGATGTATGGTTGGGTTGGAGAATTCGCACTCTAAGGAGTGAGATTCGTCGGTGGTGGTGATGGAGAATTGTGAGAAAGCGAGAAGGACGCAGCCAAGGACGGATCATCATTAATTATAGGGTTAAATAATTATCAGTTTTGTCGAAAATAATTAATTAATAATGGAGATGATAAATGGGGGTGTGGTGCAGTAAAAGTGTTTTCACATGGAAGACAATGTGAGGATATATCAACTCTAAGTGTACTATATAATTTCATTCACTAATCCCCATTTTCCACAAATCATATCATAACCTAAAGTTTTATTTTTTTATCATTATTATTACCACCACAGAAAGAAAAATATAAAGAAAGAAAGGAATAGCTAGTAACCTAATTAATGGGGTCAACTAGTCACCTTCCCGTGAGGAGATTAATTGTTTCTCCTTAGTAGGTTTATAGCTATAATTATTCGCATTGAAAATTGAAATCAAAATTAAATTAATTATATAATAAGTATTAAATTTATTTTTTAATTAGTTTTAAATTTAATTAAATTCAATGTGGGTTAAATATATTCATAATCGCCTCATATAGTTAGACGCGACGCACATAGAATTAGTTCATGGCGCTTTCTTGAATTTTTATTTTCATGCAAATTATAGAATCTTTTCACTTTATATGATCATATCAAGTCATAAACTTAAGTGCATACGAATCTAAATTGGCAAAAAATAGGTTAAAGAATTTCTGCCCGTGGGAGTAGAATTTAGAAGATCAAATGTATCGAGCAAGAATTATTTTTTATAATTAGTACTTACCAACTCCTCAAATTATTTATATTTTGAGAGTTTTGTTTTATAATGATAGCATTATTGATATTGCAATAAATTGAATAATATATGAGTTCCAATATTTGAGCCAATTAAGCTAAAATATAGAGCCACTAGGTTAACTTGATATTGAGGTTGTTAAATAACAACTATACCCTCAATGTACGAGAATGGCACTCATGACACTTTGAGACAAGGAAAATATTACTTCGATAAAAGATAGAAAGTTTCATAGAGTCATAACTTTTTTTTTTTTTCTTTTTCTAGAAACAATAAACTATATTATAAATTGAAATATAATTAAGATTTAACATATTTTTTACAGTTAAATTGGAGTCCAAAAGCTTAAATTTGTAAAGTTATAAAAATTAAACTTTAATAGTTAGACGATGAGAAATTGTAATTTATGCCCGACAACTTACCTCGTTGTGATTGTCCCACTGTTTTAACACTCATCAAATTTGCACGTATTCCGTTAGGTAACTAACAATTGATTTAATGGAGAGAGAACATGTAATCTTCCATCAAATGTTTAAAGAAATTTATGATTGAGACTAAATTGCAAACTTTTGTGATTTGTGAAATTAAAATCTGGTAAGTAGTAAATTAATTGGATTGAAATTGTAAAGAGGATAGATTGTAGGAAGTAAATTGTAATTTTTCCGGTTAGATGAGTATGCTTTGGATGGATTGGAGATGAGATGTTTTAGAGGGGGTAGCACGCAGCAAGTTTGGAAATCGACTTGGGAACCATAAAGCGTACTTTCAGTTTCGCTTATACGTTTCCCATTAAAATCGTCTTTCTCCTTTAATTGTTATTTTACTTCCTTTTTGTACTGTACTAGAGTTTGTTCATGATATGGCACTTGGTCCAAACTCCAAAGTATTTTGAGATCCACGTGAAGTTACCCCCATGTGCACATCACGTGACATTAAGTGCAACAACAAAGATATTTATGTTTTTTATTGTTATTATTATTATTATTTGTTTTTATGAGAAAGAAGAACATCTTACTTAGTCTAGTAGATAGCTAGGACATACTTTTGGGCCTAATGTCTTCTCACTCCAATTTGTTTTGGGCTAACGCAGTCCAATTATCAAGATGATGGCACAGTCATTGGAGTTGGGCCTCGGATGTGATGCACTGTTTGGGCCTATGAATGGATAAAACCCATTTTTTACGGCTTAAATACAATAATCCTGTTCCTGTGAAAATATAATGGTAAATTACAATTACCTCTCTTGAGATTTGGTATAATTACGAATACCCTCTTGTTATTTAAAAAGATACAAATACCCCTATGTTGTTTCATGGATTATGTAAATTTTGGATAAAATTACAAAATTTTCAACTCTGTCCTTACTGTATTTTCTATTTTTTTAAAAAATTAAAAATTTATAGAAAAATCGGATTGGGTGGATGGAACAATTTTAAAATTACAAAAAAAAATCCACTTAATACATAAAAAATTAAAAAAATAAATAAAATTATAATTCTTAATCCACAATAAAATTTTGGTTAATTCACCAAAAAAATGAATTAAAACCTAACGGATTAAGCTAACAATTACACAATCATTAAACAAGGGGAGTATTGATAATTTTTTAACCAATGAGGGAACATTTGTAATTATGCCAAACGTTAGGACAGGTCGTTGTAATTTACCCTAAATATAATGCAGAGGTAGTGAGAGCTTGTTTGTAAAGCACATGTCTTTTAGGAAGGCTTTGTGCCATTAATATTTTTCACAAGAAGATAAAATGCAACTAATCTGCTTTTATCTAACTACACTGACTGAAATTCATTCAATATGTGCATGAGTGCATCAACTTAGTGCATTAGACATGATGCTCATAAAAATGGACTGATTTCAAAGTGGTCTAAGCCTCTTTGGGGCCACAACCCATTTTTATCAGCATCAAGACACATGGTTTGAATCAATAACACATGAAATTCAGAGCAAGTGGTGCTACAAAGAGCGTCTAAGTTGATCCAAACTGTTAAATTATATGTTTGATATACAAATTGAAGAAGTCAAGAATCTCACTCCCTGTGTATAAAAGCAGCCAACCTCTCATGACCAGAAAACAGAATAAACACTCTATAAAATCTTTAGACTAACTAAGGATGTCTATGGCCGACGGCTTTACCGCAGAGCAGAGCATTAGACGGTATGTTGTATTCATTGGCTAGACTCTGTGTTGGATTGTAAACCCTGAGATAAAATTGCTGTCCGAGGTATTGTCTTCCCCATATTGCAGACCTCATGTTCCACATACCCTGGTTGTCCAATGATACTAGGATAGCAGTCCAAGATTTGGGATATACCTGCAAGGGAACTCAAGCAATGTTATGATCAACCTCACCAGACTTTATTCTAATGGCGGAAATGTCAAATACAATGTTATATACAAGTTACCTGTGTGGTGTGTCTGGTCAAGGCATCAACAAGATTGTACGTTTTCCTGCTAGCTTGTGTCCACTGTCCTGATCCGAATCTATTTGATAACCCAGAGAAAAAAGTATTAGAAACTTAGCTCATTGTGTAGGTGCAAAAAATGAACTCTGTTGATGTGTGACAGCCTACCCGACAACCCAGAAATCATAACCATCGAGATGCCACGATTGCAACGTGTCCTCATTGTTTTGAAAGACTACTTCGATGAATTCATGGAGAGAAGCTCCCATCACAGCCTTTGTTAGCTTGGCACCACTGCCAGATGGAGCACTCGGGATGGAGTTAAGGAGGAAAACACCGGAGATGTTGAAGTAATCGGCGAGCTTCAAAGGAGTGTGAGAGTTGATGTGGGAGACCCCATTGACGGCATATCGTTGCTTCCTTTTGATGATAGGTGCTGAATTAGCCAGCACGATTGTCCTCGATGGTTTTATTTTCCCATAGTGGAAAGAACCCTGAGGGTTAGGCCTTGCTGCATTCGAGGTCAGATTCCACCTGAAACATACACGAGTAAATTTAGGCTTCTGAATGGCAATTTAAGTTTTGGGCTAGCCGTTTTCTCAGGTTTGTTGAGGTCTTCTAGGTTATATACCTGAACGATCTAGCTTGATCAATAGACCATTCTACTTCAGTAGTTGGACCATCTGGGGCAGGCGCAGAAACGGGAATCTCAGAGTTACTATAGTGCACAACTGCAGTGGCACCATAGACTGTATCTGTGAACCTTGTGGATGCAACTACGTAATAGTCTCTTACAGACTGATCCAAGGTGACCAGGACAGTCACAGATTGACCCACATGGACGTCAAGAGAATCGTACATGTTCTGAAGGACATGAGACCCTTCGACCTCGACAAGCTTCAACTTATGACCCTGAATTCTGAAGTTGAAAGAGGTGGACAAGCCAATATTCGAAATCCTGAACATGTAGGTTTTCCCTGGAAATGAAAGCAAGATACAGTGAGCATATACAGCTCTGGCTATAGAAACACTAAATAAAAACAGTAATTCCGTATTCTGTACGAGGTTGTGCTTTCATACTTTCATTTATGAACATTAATTCTTGCAGAATATAAACTATTAAAGTCTGTGAAATAACCTTGATCACCAGTGAAGGTAGGTCCATCATGGCTATGTATAAGGAATCCATCAGGGAAAGGCAGGGGTTTTCCTGAATCCAGTATTTTCTGCAATCTCTGCAACAACATAACCCTAACTATTGTCATACACGCATGATCTGAACTAACAATAAACGTGGAATTATTACAGAAAAACTTATTTCTTACTTTGCTTCTTACTCATCAAAACTAACATGTGAGCAGTTCTTGATTGACTTCTGGGTGAGTTGCATATGACATTATCTTTGTCAGTTAAAAGAACAATAATTGAAGACATCAAGATATAGCAATAAATTCTAACCTGGTGACCACCATGATACCAATCACCAATAAGTAGGGTGAAATCTCCAGCAGGCTTGGCATATGGAACTGGAATCACCGATCTAGCATAGATATTAAGGGCTCCAAAACCTCCAGCAGCTCTGTGCATCCTAGTCGATGGAAAATATGTGTAGCTTCCAATTTGATCCTTAGTTTGGAATTTGTACGTGTAATTTGAGTTGGGCGGGATTGGACAATTAGTTCCCAACACACCATCTTGCCAAGAATTCTTTCTTTGTTTGATCCCATTCCTAGTTCATACAACATGAATCACCCGTAAAGTTACGTCTTGGCTAAACTCTGAACCCATCTGATAAAGAACTGATTCTTGAAATGAATACTCGAAAGCATAGGCACAGGATCTAAACATCATAGGAACTGAAAACACCAAATTCCTACATCCTATATAAGAATAATGGGACATCCTACGATGGTCCGAAAAGTCACGGATAGGACTTCTAGATTGGAACCGATCCATTCAAGAATCTCATGTAACAGGATATATAGTTGTAAATTTTTCTTGAAAATATTGGATAACCGCTGCTCTTCAGTAAGAAATTAGCAAACTAAGCAAGCGAAAATGTAGATCAAATGATTGGACATGAACCTTAACAGAAAAAAAGCCAGGAACATTAAACATGGTACAAGGTGAGTGTGACACACCATGTCAAAAGGAAAGGCTCATCCAACTTGTTCACGACGTTGAGGATTATGTTATCATTGGTCACAGCCTCAAGAGTAGGACCAGGAAATTGACCATTGATGAGTATGATCTGCAAATTTAACCATCAAATTTCTGAACACTCCGTTACACACACAAACACACACATAGTTGAGTGGACAATCTCAAAACGTTGCTAACCTGCTGATCTTCTGGGCCAAGTACCCACTTAGTTCCATAAGTGACAGTCCACGTATAATACTTGTAAGCATCCTCTGCTCTTGCTACAGAGACACTCCAAAACGCCAAGATTGCAAGAAAAGACAGCAAACCTGCTCCTCCCATTTCAACTACTTAAATTGAACGAACGCCCAAACCTCTGAATCTGCAGAAATCCCACTTCAAATACATCACACATTCTTAAGTACAATGCACGAAATCTAACTTCACTAACATGATGAAATCTTAAAATCTAAACCACAAAAAGAAAAATTAGAGCTTGCAGCTATGCGCATTGCACAATAACAATGAGCATATACCAATCTGAAAACAGCACGAACATGAAATGTTGAAGAAATCAACAAGACTACAGAACAACATCATCAGATCTGAAGTGGGATTTAACCAAAGACACGGAAAACACGTGGCAGAAATGGAAATGTACCAGGTTTGAGACGATTGAACAAGTACAAAATGGGAAAGAATAATGGAACGCAACGAGTGAATCTTTCTTCAAAATCAGTGTCTGGTTAGCTGCCTATTGCTACTTCCCAAACTGGGTTTTGGATGTATATATAAACAAAGCTATAACACTGACAGAGCGCTTGAAAAGAAAAAGCTTTCGCGCGCGCCCTGTCTGGATATCACCAACTTTCACATTGCCTCTACGCGTTATTATGATTGTTTTCTTGGTCTTTTTCGAATTTTATTACTAATAATTAATATCAGTTTTTTACGATAATTATTTTTTTTTCCTTCTATATTTAAAACCTCACAGTCAAAAAAAAGTTTTGAATTCAAATTCAATCAACATGAACGTATAATTTATTTTATGATATTTCTATTTTATTTTTGTAATATATTCTTGAACAATGTAGTAATAATTAAAGTTAATTTTATTGGAAAAAAAAAAGGGGTAGTTGGGAATAAAATGTCATAAATCTCGGCGCTGGTCATATGTTATTGATTTCTGTCAGCTTCTTTTCCAACATTTTGATGCATTCAGCATTCTATTTCTCTTTTAGGGTTTTATGTCTGTATAATTATTTGACCATTTTTTCTTTCAATTTCTTGGATGGCCAATTTGATCTTTCCTTCAAACTGAAGCCATGTATACTTCATGCTAGAAATCAAGTTTTGCTTTTCTGTGTTTTAAATATAATGTTTAAGTAAGTTTTTAGATATGTTTACATAATGTGCAAGAAAGAACATTGTAAGGTGGACAAAGTGAACCTATAAGAATTACAGACAACCTAAATTGTACTTTAGTCATTTATAAATCTAGTCTATTTGTGCGATCTAAATTGGATGATTGATTATCTGATCATGGTGAGTGCCTAAATATCTAAGTTCGAGTTTTTTCAGAATTTGCGGTATCCAAAGGACTTGACAAAACTACTAACATGAGCATCAATCAATATTTGATTAAAATTAATCACATGCTCTGTAATCAAATTAAGGGCCGTATCTAATTAATAAAATATTGAAAGTGATCATTTGCAGACATAATTATGGGTTTGAATGGTTGGGAGGTGAGCCACAGCCACCTTCAATTATTTCAGATCACAAGTATTTTAACATTTACGTGGGATAGAATTGAGTATCAGCCTTCACATGCTCCATAATTAATGGGATAATTACATTTACAATCTCCCATTTATTATCTTTTTACATAATTTATTTTTGCCTTTTCAAAAATTATAAAAACCACATCTAGCTGCCTTTAAAATTTTAAAATATCTTTATTGACTAGGTCAACCTTTAAAATAATTTTTCAAGCACAGAAATGCCCTTAAGATGTTTTTGGAATTATTAAAAGGTAGAAAGGATGTCAAAGTAATATATATGAAAATGAGTTATATGACTTGATTTTTTTTAATTTTAATTTAGATTATTTTATTAACTTTTTTATTGAATCTCTAGATAAAATTATAAGTTTTATAGTTAAAATATTAAATTATTTAATTAATATATAAATAAAGTTAGTTAATTGATTATTGGTTTAAATTTAAAAATTATCACACTTGTATAAATTATTAAAAGTAAAAGATTTATCCTCTGTTTTTATTTATAACTAAGTTTTACTAAAATGAAACTAATAATAATTTACACATTTTATATAAATCTAATTAGAATTAATAAAATAAATTTATTTATTTATTAAAAAGATATTTTAACAAAACAGGGTTAGGGTTAGGCGGTGTGGATGGGGCAGAAGGGATAATATATTTTAAATAAATAATTTAATAGTTTAAATATCTTTCTAATAAATAAATTATTTATTTTATTCATTCTAATATGATTTATATAAAATACATAAATTATTTTTAATTTTTTATTTTAGTAAAATTTAGTTATAAATAAAAATAGAGAATAAATAATCTTTTAATTTTACTAATGAATAATTTATATATTAATTAAATAATTGAATACTTTAATTATTAAAAGGTGCAATTCTATATAGAGATTCTATAAAAAAAAAAGTCAATATAAAAATTTATATTTAAATTAAATATTAGTATAAATAATAAAAAAGTATATATGGGGTGATATTACTCATCTCCATAAATATTACTTTGACACTCCTACTTTTTGATAATTATAAAAATATCCCTAAGGATATTTCTATCCTTGAAAAATTATTTCAAAGGTTGACCTAGTCAACAGGGGTATTTTTTTATTTTAAAGGCTGTCAGGGTGGTTTTTATAAAATTTTTAAAAGACGGGGGTAGTTTGTGTAAAAAGATAATAGACGAGGGGTGTAAATGTAATTATTCTTGTTTTTATATTGCCCTCCTCTCTTTTTTTTTTTTCTTTTTTTAACAGGGTGGTGTCTTTAAAGCAAGCAATAAACTGTTACAAATTCGATATGCAGTATAACTATATTTCTAAGTCAGTCAACGACTTCAAGTAAAATAAACAAACAACATAGACATACTACTATAAAAGTAAACTAACACCTACATGCGTAGGATTTTAATATCTTTAAATGTTTGTTTTTTTTTCTAACAATCAGATCATTCTGTTAATCAAAAATCGTCAAAATTATTAATATTAGTCAAAAAATTCAATGGAAATTTGTATTTACTTTCAATTAACTTATTACTAATCTATTATTGGTCAAGCAAATCTTTTGACTAAATACCCTTATACACTTCAAACATTAATACGTGTGAGGAGGTATATGTTCATTCTTGTAAGGATATTCTGGTAAGGAAATATTTGTTTGATCTATATCAAGTAAATAATAAGTCAATTATAAGTAAATATGAATTCCATTTTAAGTGTTTGTTAATATCAATAAATTTGACAAATTTTGACTAATAGAATATCGATTTATTAATAAAAAATAAAAAATATTAAGGATACTGAATATAATTTTTCAAACTAAAAAAAGATATGTATAATTATACTAAATTTGATATGTGGGCAGTATAATCGTCCCCCAATTAATCCCATCCACCAGATCCCAAATTGATTCCATGTTTGTTTTTTTTTTCCTCTGCTTTCCCTTTTTCGTTTTCGGCTCTTCCTAATTTTATTGGTCTCATAAACCTTTTGGCGTCTTAGGAAGTAAGAAATTGGACCGTTAAATAACTTTTCTGAAAAATGCAATAAGCGTTGCAGTCTTTACCAATTAGTATTGTTGGATTGGACATCCTCCGCTTCAGATTTGGTATAATTAAGAATAGTTACTTATTATTTAAAAAATTATAAATATCTCTCAAATTAAAATTAATTACGTAGTTTTTAGACGATAAGGTAAATATTATCAGTTTACCTTTGCTGAATTTTCTTCAAGAAAATAAAATATTTAAAAAAATACAAAACAATCTAAGGGTGGGTAAAGTAAATAATCAATTGAAAGTATTAGTGTATAATAGTATTTTATAAAATTATAATTTATAATTCAAAAGAATTTTTTTGGAAAGTTCACCATAAAATTTGGATAAAAACGTAAAGGAATGAGCTTGTTGTTCCACATACATTTAAATCATAGAGTATTTGTCATTTTCTCAAATAATAAGAAGGTATTTAAAATTATGCAAAAAATTTCAAAAAAAAATAATTATAATGTACTCTAAAGATCATGATAAATATTAATTAACAATAACAGTACTCATCACACCGACTACAAAATATATACAATAAACAATGTCCACTATTCAAGCACTAAATATTGCATATCCCATGATTCCATAAAAAAGATATGCACATCCAATAAATAATTTATACTTTCCTGCATAAGAAACATGTTCACTAAACTGTATATACAAAGTATAGATACAAAATATTTTTTTTTTACATACAATACGTCTTGTCTCATAACTGTGATGTGCTCACTGTTCTTTTAGCAACTGATGCTAAAACTATGATCATGGTTATAAACTATTCTTGACAAGTTTTTGTTTGGACCCAATTCGATTAAATTTGAATTAATTATATGGTAAGTTTTTGTACTTGTTATGTGATTGGATTGATTCGATCGAATTAAGTTCGAAAAAGAATTTTCCAACCAGTATAAATATTTTGCCGATAGCTAGAAATTATGACAAATATTAATGAATTCGGGGAATTTTTTTTTCACATTAAATATTGATTGTTAGAATTTTGAACTTGTATTTCGTTGTAAGGGGGATATCTATTTTCTTAGTAGTAATTTCCCGGTAAATTTAACATTACCAAACTTTTTATTTTAATATTTTCCTAAGTTATTTACTATCACTCAGTTACTTGTAGTAGAAAAACATTAACTATATTATTTGTATGTATACTATGAAAAATCACAGAGTTATCATTTAAAAAAAAAATTACGGAAGTAAATATTCCTACTTATGATATCATACTCCGTGAATTCTTAAAAATCCTTATCAAAATCAGGTTAAATTCACTTCTTATATTTTTCAAATTATACAAAAAGTGAAATTTTGATAAATTAGGTAAATCAAATAGGGCGCTATGTTGCTGCATGCAATACAATTAACGTATTAGTCGTTGTTCGACTTAGCGTGAGTATCACATATTTGTTGTTGAAAATACGTTTTGACAGAAAAGGATGATTTTAGAATTTATAGGCACTCAAACTCTTTATTTACAGTAGATATGAGATGCATACTGATATCCGAGCCAAATTAAGTTGATGAAACAAAATAGTAATTTTTCCAAAGCCCTATAGCAATTTTTGTTTAATCCAAAATAATTGCCAATAATTAAGGGGGTAACTATAATTATTGAAAATTATTTTAATGAGAAAATACTAACTGTATCTGATTCTTGTATCTGGCTTTTATTGGAGCCATACCTAACATGTGGGCACTATGATTTTTTTTTTTTAATTTATTTTTTCTGCACACAAATACAAAATGATAGAAAAATGCACACCTATATAGACTAAATTCTTAATTATTGTCACCATTAAATTAAACATGACCAAATTATGCATTGATTAGACTACGCACTGCTAAAAAGTGCATGACCCACTTCTCAAGAGCACTAATCCACTGGGCCACTACGCTCATAATTTACTCGTCTCAACTATGTGTTGTTGGATGAACACTATAATTAATGGCATCCATTTGGCATTATATATGTATAAAGAAATGATGTGCCACAATCTATGATGTATGAATACGTATTAATACAAAAAATGTAAAAAGATTACGATCAAGTGGTGTTCATGTCCAACACAATATTACATAATTTTTGGAATACGCATGCATTAGAGGCCACAATGATTAGTAAGAAAGAAAAGAGGATGAACCAAGAAGTTACAAAATTAACCATAAATGTGAAGTTTGAATTGGTGAAGTCCTGTATTGATGTGGGTTGGGCTTATTAGTTATTATGTGCACAAATGGTTTGAAGATGGGGCAGTAGTTGAATTTTGGGTAAGGCCCAACTGACTTTGAATAGGAAATGCTGCTGCTCTGCACTGCACTATTTGTATTTGTATGTGTGTTTCTTTTGAAGGGTGGTGAGTCAGAATTTGGGAGAAAAGAAGCTGCATGTCTTCCACGTCGCTCTTTGCACACTGTTACGTGTAGCTTTTGCTTCTCTACCTTTCTTCTACTCATCATCTTCTCTTACTCTTTGCCTTATGATCAACATCATCACTTTGTAAATTCTTCAATGCTTTGTGCTCGTCCCTCTCTTCTTATTCTGCATATATATCCTTTCCAGCTGGTCTGAAGCTACCTGTCTCTCTCTCCCATTTTCTGATACGATCGAACTTTTCAAGAATTAAAGCATGTCTGATCATTCGTCGGACTCTCCAACCTCTTCACCAAAAGCTCAGCTCCACAACCACCCAGGTATCCTCTCACTCTCACACACACACAGAAGATGTTTATGTATAATAATCTCTTTTCTGAATTTGCAAACAGATGTAGTCAGCGACGTGATTCTGTGGAGAAGGAAGCAACTGAATGTTATAATCCTGGCAGCGGCCACTGCAGCATGGACAGCAATGGAGGTCTACCAATTCAACTTCATAACTCTGCTTTCTTGGCTGGCAATGGCCCTTCTCCTCTGCCTATTTTTCTGGGGCACCATTCATCGCCTCTTGAAAAAGTATATCAAATCAAACACCCTCGCCAGAAAGAGACACACAGAAGTTGTTGTTTTTTAATCTGTTTTCTGTGGGAATGCATGCAGAGAGGCGCCTGACCTGTCAGAACTAGAGATCAGCGAGGAAACAGCAACGGAGACAGCAAAGTCACTTAGACAACGTGCGGAGGAAGGGATTCGGCTGATGTTCCACGTGAGTGCCGAGAGAGAATGGTTCGTGTTTGCGGGAGTTGTGGCATGTTTGTATGCAGTCGCCGAGCTGGCGAGGCGTTTCGATTTTCTTACGCTTTGCTACATAGGTGAAACATTCAGCTTCAACTTGCTAATGCTATAACTGATTAACTACGCTCTCCTTTTCCGTATATATGTAGTTGTATTGATCATACTTGTGAAATTCTGAATGATGGGGTGCGGGTGTGTTTTCTTGCTCTGGCATTTTGCAGGAGTGGTGGGAGGAATGACGATACCTGTAATTTATTTCAAGAACGAGGAGAGGATAAGAGAGATGGGAGAAAAAATGAGGGTGAAATCAGGGAGTACGTATGCGGGAGTTGAGGAGAAGTTACAGAAGATGAGGAACAAGATTGGAGGGAGGAAGAAACAGAAGAAGATGGAGTAGGTAGCATACTCCTCATATCTTGGGATCTTGTGTTTACCTTTTTTTGTCCCCTTAGATTAGCAAAAGTTGTAATTTTGAACATATTTTTGTATATTGATGGATAATCTATCTAGAATCAATAAAAGAAGGGATTAGTAGAGAGTAGTCACCGTGCCTAAATTTTTCTTTCCCATGTTCAACATGGACTGTTAGTAGATAATATATATAATTTAGAAGGAAATTTGGCAAGGGGATCCGTGGCGCAATGGTAGCGCGTCTGACTCCAGATCAGAAGGTTGCGTGTTCGATTCACGTCGGGTTCAAACCCCCATCATTACGGGCCCTGTATAATTTTTTCCGCCTCCCGCTCTCTTTTCAATTTTTTCTAGCAAGAGCAGTTCACTTTTTCCCACTTGCATCCACCAACATTCTTTTGTTGGTTCAGAGATTGATCGAGTGCCCAACTGTCCAGGATTGATTGATCCAGTACTGAATTTATTCTAACACCGAGACGATAAAACTAGCTGCAGTACCCGGGCGATTGAATGAGTTCTGTTCATCCAAGGCACCTGCTCATTTCTACGGACTGCCACAATGGAGCAACCCCAAACGTAAAGGAAAAGCACTTCATTTACTCCATTATTTGTCTTTGGGGTGCCCATGGGTGGAAAGTTGTTTAGCGGGATGACTGAATCTGGTGCTGTCTCTGCCTGTGTGATTTATTGTCTGATCTTGACGTATGATTCGTTGAGGCTTTTTGTTTTTTCGGTTAAATGAATTTGTATGAAGAGGAGAGAAAAAAAGCTGCTTTTTGTTTTTCCGGTTAAATGAATTTGTATGAAGAGGAGAGAGGAAAAGCGCTGAAAGCAACAATACACCGGTCCCGTATAAACCAGGCTTCGGCTTCGTGGTGTTTGTGCCTGCATCACGGTAAATATGACCCTCAGGAAGCGAGACGGTCTTTCACTGTTTCTAAAGTGGAAATTTTGAACTTTGTGCAAGAATGACAAAGAGGGAACACAACTACCCAGAGGTTTCTTCCCTCGAGTATGATTCCATTACCTTCCAAGTGTAGCAATTGAACACACAAAGTAGTAGTAGAATCACCTGCTCAGCAAGCACATTACAGTAATGATACGGAATATTAGCAGGGGAAGAAAGCATACAACAAGTGTGAATCTAACAAGCGAGCAGAAGTGAAAATTGCAGTGAACTGAGAGTTGTGAATCATGAATGTGATACGAACAAGAAAATCCCTACATTGTGGGAACCTTCAGAACTGAAGCAAGCAACACATGCAGGATAGTAAATAGTCCAATCAAAAGGCACGACTGGTCAGGATTTCTACAAAAGAAGAAATGCAAACTTCCTCTACAGTCTACACTCCCTTCAGTTGACCTCCTTAATCATATGGTATTTGGATATAAGCCGCATCAGACACAAAAGGAACATCAGCATACATCCCAGCAAGGGCACATCTGATACACTCCAAAACTGTGAACAAATAGGCAAATGCAATCGTGGTCCAAGTGTGCATCCCGATCTTTCCCCAATATAAACCAAGTGGCATCCAGCGGCTCACAGTTCCAATAACCTGCAAAGCAATCTCCAGAAGCATTCCCATAACCACATGGAATCTAAAGAAATGTGGCCATTCTTTCCGCCTCACTACTCCAAGGTAAGCAACAAAGAAATATGCCATCAGAGACCAACTTGGTAGTCTCGCTAATGCACCCAGGAAACGGTAAGTCAGAAATTCAAAATCTTCCAAGAAAGGATGTAGATGATATGCTGTTTGAGCATACATCCATGTCTCATGAAGGGGCATCAGATACGGGAGGCATGCCAGAGTTCTCCACCACCATCTTGGCTTCTTCGTCATAGCAGGAAATCTAAAACTATAAGGCACGTCTTTGGAAGCCCTTGGAGGCAATGGTAGCCGTTGCCGCTTGGGTAACTTGGGAATCATATGTAACAAGCTACCTTGTTCCCCATGTAACAGTGATGTTGATGCAGCAGAGAGACGGAAATGCTGAATGCCTGCCATGGCAAAAAATGAGAAGTTACAGAGATAAGACTTGGAACAACCACTTGAATCCCCAATAACGTGCTCATAGTAGAATCACCGGAAGCTAAAAGAAGATTTCTATATATCATATTTATGAGAAATCACGGGTCACAGCATTGTAGTGAGTCATCATAATTCAAGCTGATATTCATTAAATATCCTGTATGATTAACTAACTTCATAAGGATTCCATATGAGAGATTTCTTTCAAACTAGTCACAATCATTAGGATCCCAGAAACAGCTCACTTCACTAACATTGTTCAGAGACAGGAAATTGGAGTGCCAAGACAGAGCAAGGTGTTGACACCGAAAGGCAAAATTCAGTTCCAAAGTGATCAAATATGCAAGTGGCCTAATCAAAGTACCTTGCTAAATCACTACAACAACAGTGACAATTTGACCCACAATAGGAAAATTTGATCAGCTAACATGATTGCCGGTAACCACCGCTGCTATGTTCTCAGCTGGCTACCAAAGTTGCAAGTAATATGCAACACATGAATGGATATTTGAGCAAAATTTACAACATCAAACCGTCATGATACTTGGTGTATACTAAACTACAGCCCTATATATGGAAAAGGAAATTCTGCATAGGGGTCTGCCCTACTCGGTTTAGAAGATCAAGAATTAGTTCTGATTACACCGGAAAGTAGAAGTATCAGCTACAAAACAAACCATCAACAGGGTAAAAGAATGAGATAACATCTTACACACTAGTTCTCCCACAGGGAGGAAAGGTTGCTGGTATAACAAACAAGTATCATCATCAAGAGGGCACATAATTCCGAGTACCATACATGAAGCTAAGGTGGCAGTTCAATTCGACGGACAGAAACATACCTGAAGATACAGAAGATTTAATCTTGAGAAGAGGTTCCCAGGAACTTGTCCCACAGAAAGACACCACTTTCTGTTGAGAACGAGGAATGCCTGAAATTGCCGAGTTGCGAGACCTGAATCTACATGGCTGGCTGTTAGTGGGGAGCAAATTAAAAACCCCAGAGTTCAAAGAGCACCCACTAAGAATCATACTCCAGCTCTGTCTTCAGACTTCCACCCTAAATACAGAAACAAAATAACTCTTGCATCACAGAATGAAAGCAAAGTAAAGAAAACGACAAGAGCAGGAAAAAACACATTATACCCATATACGCATATCTTTGATAAATCACAGAAATTAAAACCCGAATTCTAGGTACAAATCGATTAAAAAAATTAAATAAAATAGTGAATGAGATCATCATCATCATCCGGATAAGGTAAGCAGTACCTCTGAGAGAGTGAGAAAGCCTCGGAGTGGGGCTAGTGAGTAGCGGCTGGTGGTGGTGGGTTTGGCCGTTGAGGATTGAATGGAAAGGGGTTTCTGGATTGGGATTCATATTTATGTTAAATAGTTTTTTTTTTAATTGTGTACGTACTCGGGTTCCGGGTAGAAGCACTTACCCGGACCCGCTCAAAAACAACATCACTCTGAAAACAGTTTAAATTTACAATAGACTTTTAACAGCCGGGATCCGTGGCGCAATGGTAGCGCGTCTGACTCCAGATCAGAAGGTTGCGTGTTCGATTCACGTCGGGTTCAAACCCAACGATTCATGCGGATCCAATCCTTTTTGTTTATTTCAGCAGTCCAATGTTTCAGGTTGTTATCATCGATCCAGGTGATTTTATTTAAACTGCTGAAGGCTTTGTAATTTTTTTTAGAAAACTAACAAAGTATATAAATGAACTCTAATCCATACGAATAAAATTCCAATATATTACAGTAAGTTATCGTCACAAATCTGTTGTCATTCTCCATCAACATCACAGCGTTGCAATAAATCCACAACTACCAGTTTGCTTCTTTAACACCGTAGATATTGTTTTCTGTTAATTGAGCACTTAAAATTTGGCTATCAGATTTCCAGAAGATTTTCCGAAACCAAGATACGATAAATCCACAACATGATCTCTATGCTGTTAGCCTTCAATTTTAAAAAACACCGTAGATATCATCTTATAGATCTCCATTTCAAGAAAATAAGCATCGAGAATTCTAGGAATCAGAATCTTTGGAACATGTACCAGCATGGGACGCGAATCGATCATGAGACTGCACTTTGCATTTTCTAACCCGCTACCTGAGCTGGTCACAAGCACATACAGGCTCTTCTCAGCATTTCCAGTCAGCAGAACACCATCACTGGCTCATGTAATGCTCTCTGGAGATTTCTGTTCAAACATGCAACGACACATAACAGAGCACAAGTATCATCCACAAACTCCAGCAGGATATTTCACTGGCACTCCCAACATATTTTTTGATCTGCATGGGGCTAAACGGGTTTTCTTTCCCAACATGGTTTTGGGCAATCAACACCTCAAATTTGAATGTAACAAAAATTACACACATACAAAGCAGAAATCAGCAAGACTATACATATACAACAAAATAAGGTCTATAGAAGCTCCAAGATAAACCATAAAACTGAGTACATCATAGGTACATATCACATGTTTATAGGAACCCAACAAACAACAGAAAGCACTGGAACCAATACAAAAAAAGATAAGCAGACAGGAGTGACCACGGGGGGCTCAGATGCAATATACAGTTATATGACCAGCAGATACATAATAACCATTAGTATTCTCCTCTTGCATCCATTCACTCCATGCTTTTTCTCTTCAACAGAAATGATACAGAAAATGTATACATTGCTCATCTCATAACTAAACCTGGATTGATACCCTGAACCATGGCTGGACTCCAAAACACATTTGTTAGACGGCCTGAAGGTCTTCAGGCTGCATATGCCAGGATGATTCTTCCATTCTTTGCAGATTCTGGTTAATTTCACCAGACCTCAACAGTAATCACATTGCATAAATGACCTCTCCACTGCTGTCAACGTCAAGGTCAGGATCAGAATCTAGGTCTTCCATGTCATCATCCATCAGGTCCAGATTATACAAACCAGCTGGAGGTATGGTGGCTTCCGAGATTATCTGCATGATGACTTCCAGGCTCTGCATGGGCTGGTCCGGCTCTTCAAACTGGTTCCCCATGGTCCTCTCATCCATTAGATCAGCAGGAAGGTTTTTCAGAAACCACACATGGTTCCTAATTTCAGGTATTGTGATGCGCTGACAAAGTACATATTACAAGAGCATAAGTTTCAAAAAGACATTCACTTTTACACTGTAATGACTGAAGCTAATTGCTAGATTGTAAGACGCCTGCCCGATTGACATCAAGAAACTACAGTCAATTCTCTTACTCTATTTAAATTCAATAGATAACTATAGCCCAAAGACAGACTTGGGAACTCGGACTCAAGCCACTGTTTCCCAAGTTAGTTCAAGACACAAATTACCAATTTGAATAAGAATCAAATTAATAGAAGCAATTATTTGGTAATGACTGTTTTTCTTCTTTTTATGCTATTCAAACTACAATTTCAATAGGTTTATAAATCACTTTAAGAATAACCAACTAAATTGAGTTTAGATAATACCACAACTACCCTCAATCATCATAGTGTTTGACAGACTGAACTCATTTTTCAACGACGATTAGTTTTTCACAACACCAAAGTTTCATAGTACGAAACACTGCTAGGAGGATTATCAAGAAATGGTAGCATCAGTTTTAATAGTTAAACAGGAAAGTCAAAGGTCAATCATAAAGCAAGAAGTCAGAAATCACTAACTTGTGCAGGGTCTGCAACAAAGATACGTGAAATTAGATGCCGGCATTCCTCTGATATTTTAACATTTTCTGGAATTGAATATTGAACATTTAAGATTCTCTGTATTGTCTTCCGGAAGTCCTTCGGTTCTTCAGGATCTTCAAATGGATAAGCACCAACCAGCATAACATATAAAGTCACACCACAAGACCAGACATCTGCGATCTGAGCAAAGACATCCTTGGGTCACAGTCCATCAATTTAAAATCATTCACATGTGAAAAAGGGATAGCAATTCAAAAGGGGGGTTGTCCCCGCACTGCAAGGGGAGGAGACAGACTATCAACAGTTGATATTCATGTTGTTTAACCAGCAACTGATGTTACTTTACATTGTTCAGCGCATTCAAATGCAAACATTACTTATATTATCATCCTGGAAACCTCGTACAAGCAAGAACATTCTATCCCTATTGTTGGAGACCCAAAATCATCCGATTATCAGATACTTAAACATATGAAGCATATCATTTCTCCATATGGCATTCATATTATCAAATCCACAAAGAACGATGCTTGAAATGGTAATCCCCCCACCACCTTACAACAATATATGAGCTACCTACTTAAGATAATGTTTGTTTTCCTAAAGATGGCAACAAGGCCTAACATCCTTTCGAATCAACATAAACACATAGAAGGCCTCAACTAAGACAGCAAAATCTGCAACTATGGCATAAATCAAAAGGAGCAATTCATATCATGCCTCAAGAAGAGAAGCTGCTCTAAGTTTTAACTTCCCAAACAACCGTAGAACAGGATGGCAAACTAGCACGGCAAGTTCATTACAACACATAGTGATGATCTCCAAACAATGACTTATGCGATAATCTTAATAGAGTCACCATAGTATTCGGTAAAGATCCATGGAAACAAGTTTAACCTTGACATCAATATCAGAAAAATTATTCAATTTCAAAAATGTCCAGAAATACAAGAAGTAGTAATAAAATATTTAAAGGAAAAGAACAATTTGTAACATAAAACACCATCACCCGTGGCTGCCAGCTCCAACGTCAATAAAAGATGGAAAATAATGAAAAGTGGAGGAGCATTTGGTCTATAAGATCAGACAAGCACAAGTTCATGTCAATTTCACATAACATATTACCAGTGCGATGGTGTTATAGTCTAATTTGGTAAAGCGACTACTACTTGACCATGTCTGAATTTTTCTAAAATGTATATCCAAGTCCAACTGTGCTGGCAGAAGGTATCTAGAGTTCCTCTTCGTTGCTGCCAATAAATCAGGGAGACAATAATAAACCTAACTAAGCATATGACCAGTTAGACACAGTGTCATAGTGTAAGTGAGAAATACAACTGACCTCGGCCATATTCAGTTAAATTATATACAATATGTGTTTCCAGCTCTGCATATCAAAAGTATCTAAAGTTTCTACATTACTGTAAAGAAAGATATCTTATACCTCTATTGATAAAATGTGCAATTCCGTTAAAGAAGGTAGCGAACAGTTTACCTTGCCATCATATTCTTTCCTAAGCAACACCTCAGGAGCAATATATGCAGGAGTTCCCACTGTAGATTTTGGTTGTGAATGCAGCAAAGAAGACTGTAAAAAATAATTATAATTAGGTAATGAATAGAAGAAAGTAGATAACCGCACTCTGGAGGAGGTAAACAAAACACACAAGTATGGTTTCAAAAATATCAATGAGCTGATTAAAATATAGTTCTGGGAAATCCTGGTTCTGATATGTTGAGAATGCTTAATGAGAAAGCAGTCCAGAATCTCAGGGGGAAAGATTACCTTGGAATACCCAAAATCACATATCTTCAACCGAGGAGCTGGGCTTCCATCCAACAGTGTGTTCTCCAGCTTCAAATCCCGATGACATATTTGCTTCATCAAGAAGCATAAGACCGATCAGATTTCTTTTCTGCACTGGGTTGAACCTAATTGCATAGGAAATAAGAGTCCAAACATAATATAACATTATGTTACCATTGAATGGCAGTAGCTGACTCCAGATATTAGCTGTTGAAAAAAGAAACGTGCCTGCATGACGCATATCCAAAACAAGTCAGTCAATGACGCTGATGTCCACAGAGATACACTACAAAACAAACAAAAGTCAAGACCTCATCCTCATTAAACCGTCCTGCATTGCATATGCGCTCAAATAATTCTCCACCAGATGCATACTCCATCACAATAGCCAGATGAGTTGGTGTCAGAATCACCTGAAGCAAAATATTGTGAATGAATTTAACTTCCCATGAAAATTTTTAGTCAATTAAAATTCCAGTAAGAAATCGCAACAAACCTCTTTAAATCTAACAATATTAGGGTGCCTTAAAGACCGGTGATTGATAATTTCTCTCTGAACATTTTCATCTATCTGCAAATAAAATTTACCAGACCGTTACCCAAAAAAAGAGAGAATATAATAAATGCCTAAATATAAATATAAATAAAAAAGAAAAAGAAAGCAATTCCCAGGGAGACAGATCTGGTAGATCATTTCACAACAAATGTTATAGAAAATAAAATCAGAATGTGTCATGCGCATGAAGAATAACACAATGAAAAACAAGTGCAATTTCTTCGACAGAGAGATTTACACAGCAAAACATTGAGAAACAAAACATGCGATCACAAGTCCGGCCAGCTAAAGTTGCAACTAATTAGCAGCAAAAACTAGCTGACTGATGCATAAAACTCATAGACATTTAAGTACGAATTTGACGTCTTTCACTTTCTACCATCTAGCTAAAATCCAATCAAGCATTATTTATATTCTTGCCTTAGAAAAAAGCGTGGAACATTCAAAAGAGAAAAATACTGTTAAAATCTCGACATAGCCAGAAGAAAAACCATGTAAAGAAGATTTGGTGGATGCACACAATAATTGCATACTAAATTAGACACCACTCTTGCTTCAAGATTAGTTCCAAAGTCAAATAAAGATAAAAGTAAGCAGACTTAATCAGCAATTAAGGTTACAAAACTGACCGGGTCACCTCGCTCGATATACTTGATGGCAACCAGCTCATTACTCTGTTTATCCCTCATAAGCCGAGCTATCCCACAATTTCCAGATCCAATATTTTTAATAAAATCATATCTATCACTATCATGCACAATCGGCACAGTACTCAGACACTCTCTTTTGGGCCGTGAATCCATTTATATAGCTAATTAGGCACTAGCTAATACCACTTTCATAATTGTGATCAGTTTATTGGCATCAATTAATCACCATCGACGGTAACTAATAGACAGAAGCACCAGTAGAGATTGGTGGATTGCGGTTTTGCACTCGGTTTTCTGAGCATGTAGTTAACTGATTGAGATATAAAGCAGCACCTTTTTGGTACAGCTTCTCGGGAGGGGAGAGAGACACATGAAAATGAGATGCGGAAGATATTCTTTTGCTGTGCTTGGGAACCTTCAAAGGGATTGATATCTTAGTTCTCACGTATTCTACTAAAAAGCAATAGGACGAGGAAATAAGTGACGATGACAATCAGTATCATTTTGCGGTAGTTGGATGGCGGTAGATGCGACGATATTCTCAACGCACAGTGATGTGTCTTCTATAATTATTTTTGTTTTTACCCCTAAGACCACTTAAAAATATAGGGAAACGCTACTTGAGAAATAAATGAAAAATATGCCCTCATCCAATTAACCTTGAAGGGACAGCTGGAGACCAGAAACGAGTTTAATCCCAGGAAAATTATCCTAATGCATACGTTAGATCTTGTTCACCATACAAGATTAACAGCACTTGCTCTGATCCAAACTAATTACTTTTCAGAACATCACACACATTCCTACATTTTCTTCTTTTCTTTGTCTTCTTTCTACATATTCTGAGTTTCAAAATACAGTATATATATATATATATATATTTTTAACTAATAACTTCTTTCACCAACTTCCATAGTTTCATTAAATGATTTAGTGCTGGGTTTAATTTATTAGTCCCATGGACTCTTGACCTCTTTGTTGCTCAAGCAAGCATCAGTAAAAGCTCTCTGGAGAACTCTTTTATATGCATCATTACCTTTTGTTGCTATGCCAGTATACTTTCAACTAAAGCAGTATACCTCACGACAAAGGCCACAGGCCTTGGGATTAAGTTGAGTGAAGGTCTTAATATGTTTAGGCATTGTTTCTTCACATGACTAAGTGATAACTATGCTTTTCCAGAGCTTTATGTGTTCTGGAACATGAGCAATATCCCATCTACGTCGGAGTTCAAACTACAGAAATTATAACCGTAGTAGTTTCACAGTAAGAGTAGCAAGTGCCAAAAAGAAGAACATGCATCTTAAAGCATGCTATAACGCATACACAATTACACAAACAGAATAACTAAAAATGATGTCCAGTGGAGGATTATTAGGTTCCAGAATCAGCACTATAGTGAGTGATCATGCAATTGCTCCTCACTAGACTTTTCAAGTACTGTTTGTAATAACATCATCTGAATCAAATAACATGTATTTCAAAACATGTATTTGATATAAAGTGGCATAGAAGAGAAAGAAACTAAAAAAATACAAAAAATAAATAAATTACCAGAAAGTAAAACCAGATGGAAAAGACATATACTTCAGCTAGTCCAGTGAAGAAGATAGAAAAATCACAAGGGCATAATCTATGTCAGTGACTGCCAAAGGAATTCTTTAAAATGTTTCAAATATCAACTCACATTACTTATCTTTAGAAAGGAAATGACATTGTTTTAGCTATTTCCAGTTGCAGCACATCCATGACCAAGTGCCAATAGTGAAATACATCAACTATATACAATTCAACTTCGGTCCAAGTCACAAAAATCATTAACTAGTAAATTGTTTCAAGGAGTTGCTTATTATTCTGTTATCATCAAATTGAACCAAGTAGAAAATAATTAGGTTGAGCAAAGATGTATTCACCAAATTTGAGCAGCTTCGACATTAAAAAAAGAAATGTTAATCTCCTCCGGGATGCAAGTTCGGCAGCATTATTCTCACCCAGAAAAAGCAAAAGCTATACTTCCACAAAAACTAAACTCAAATCAGGCGAATCAACAATATTACCAAAAATAGGCATTCCATATTTGCACAGACAAGATCAATTGCGTGCTTAACTAAATCAGCTCCAATACCAACTTAAAAACAGTTTCAGAAAAGGCAATATAGACAAGACAAGTAATAATATGCATACACAAAAATTTGCTATTGACAAAGAATAAACCAAACTAACCTTGTCCCCTCGCTCAATATACTTAACCGCAACCAGCTCTTTTGTCTGCTTATCTCTCATCAACCGGGCCACCCCGAAGTTACCCGACCCGATATCTCGAACGAAGTCGTATCGATCACTGTCGTGCATGATCGGCATATCCATACCCGGACCCACTGTTACAGCTGCCCGATCCATTTGAGCTAATACTATTCCGCTGTAAACCTAAAACCCCGGCTTCGAGAATTGAAACTCAGTTCTTCATTCACATTACTCGGCTCGCTGAACAACGGCGGCGGCGGTGGTTATCCGACAGTTGACCCGATGGGGAAGGAGGAGATCGGGTAGAGATAAGTCGGTTTTGCCCTCGGGAATCAGATAAAGAGAGGCGGAGGGCGGTTGTTTCTGTACTTTTACTTTAATATTTTATTTTAATCGAGAGAGATAAAAGCGAGATATTTTGATGCTTCTGTGGTCGGCGAAGGATGGGATTACTCTCTCCCTTGCCTGCTGTCCCTGTGTGTTTTTGTATAGCAGTGGGGATGATGGAGGAAGAAAGAAAGAAGTGAAGCTGACGCCACGGCGTCGTTTTCGGGAAGCTGGGCGACGTTGAATACGACGACGTTCACCCTATCACGATGCTCCCAGTTATCCTATTGGACAAAAGGCTTTGCCCTTTTACCTATTCCCCATGTTTTATGGTTTTTGTTTTGTTTTGTGCATTGACAAAACTACCCCTCATCTGGATAAACTTGGGCGTGCCCAACGATGATGGGCCATAAAATCTCCCCTCAAAGTTACTGCACTCGCTCTAAATTCCACGTCCTTTTTTTATAATTAATTTGCTGTCCACAAAAGTAATAAATCAACAGTACACTCATTTTAATTTAATATCCTCGCCAATAAATAAACTCCATAAAGCAAAATTTATATTTAATTTCACTTTTCTGTTATTTAATATATTGATTTATTTTCTACCAATTTATTTATATGTTTATTAGTATAAAAGGATCATTACACAGTCCATCTTTAGTGATTTTATGTCGTTACAAATAAATATCATCTAGTTTGAAATATTATATTTCGTATTCCTAACATTTGTAAAAGAAATCTAACAAATCGACATTTTCATTAGTAAAAATTCACAGTATCTGTTTATAACATCAAAAAAATTTAAGAAAAATCATAATTAATCTTAATTGACTCACTCTGACATATTTTAAATTAATTTGTTTTTCTAATAAAACTACAATTATTCATCTTAACACACTATTGCATGTGAGCGTGTATATTTTCACTTTTTATAAGGATAATTTGGTTTTGTTGAAAAAAAATTACGCACAATGAATAAGTCAACCAAAGCGAATATGTATTTTCATTCAAATATTTTTTGTTATATCAGTATATTCGATAAATTTTTATTAATTTATTTATTTATTAGACACAAATAATATTAAAAATATTAAATATAATTTTTTAAAAATACAGAAATTTCACTTATAATTACACTAAATTTCAAAATAGAATAATATAATTATTTCCAATACAAAATAATAATAAAAAACAAATATCCAGAACTTATAGGGTCAATTGCAGTTTTAGCCCCTAAGGTTGGGAGAAAAGTGGAATGGACCTTATAGGTTGTGGCGGCTAGCTACTTAAAGCAAATGTCATAGGGAGGCAAATGGTATAAGTCGACTCAATTATTTAACGCATATATGAAGTAAAGATGTACCTACCAAAGAAAATATTATACAAAATATAATGTTCTAGAATACCCACCTAAATTATGCCATACAAATAATCTCCTTGTCCACATCATATTATCAATTTCAGTAAACTAAAAAAATATTAAATTATTAGTATTGTCTTAGTTATTAAAGAGATTATGGTACTTAATTGTGCATTAGCATTACGTTAAGTATCCATTTAGAATGCGGGGTTAGTTAAAATGTGGAAGTGATGTAGGGGTATATTTTATAAATGTCGTATTAAGATTTTCCGATAAAAATAGTTATGATCTTTGAATAAGTTTTGGATTCATTTTATTAATTAAATAATTTTACAACCCGACCTCGTCTATATATTTCAAATTCTAATATGTACGGATTCATCATGATCATTAGATTATTTTGTGTTTATAGTCCATGTGAAAATCGTGCAATTTGAAAAAATCTACAGATAGTCGTTCTTCATTTGCTACTTCAATATTCTTACGACCTACAGACTTAAGCAACGTATATGCTATATTTGGTGCTTTTCTAATGTAATTATAATAGTAATCTGTTTTATAGGCTCACAGTTGAGAGAATCAAGTCATATCTTACTCTTTAAGGATAGTAATTACATAATTTCACTTAAATGGACATTGCCTCATTTTTCTATACATCACAAAATTTGGCTGATGTGGGACTTTAGATGTTACATTTCAATGAGCAATACATTAAATAATTTTACGACGACACGTATTTCTCTTTCTTTTTAAAAATAATAGGTATGTTGTCATCATCCAACTAGGAATTCAACCACAAATATATGAAACATTCTGACAATTAGAACAAATACTAATCTTATTTTAACATAATAAAACATCACCGGAAAATTCAAATATAGTCCATAAAAGTGGAGAAAAGAACAGAGAAGTAACAAAAATTTAGGCGGGATAGGTGGGAGCTTTCATGTTAGATTGGGGGGGGGGGGGGGGGCAACGCATGTGGTGATAATTATTCACTGCGAACGGCTAACCCTGGGCTGGGACCATGTGGACTTCTTTCTTTCACACTTGGGATTGTGATAGGCGGGCGGCCGCGGCAGCGGCAGTCGCACCAATTAGATATTTTGCACCGATTCGATCCTAGATAATTATCCAATCAATTGACCTTTGAGGACAATAAGAATAAGTCCTTTTTTTTTAATACATATATTGCCTAATTAAGAAACAACAGATTATGAAAAATTGAGGAGTGGGTCCGCTCTCAAGAAACCTATAGACCCATGCGTTTGATTAATTTCGAGTCAACAAATGAAAAACTCAAATTACACGTAAAGGAAAGATGGTTGGATTAGGGATATTTAGATTTCTTTGTTGTTCAAATAATCATTTTTATTTAATACGTGATGATATTAACGTGTGGTTGAAAATGTGTTTATCGTGTAGAGTTATACGTTACAAAAATTTTGTATAAACCACTCAGATTTCAGTATGATTTTTATATAATATTGAGTAGAACGTAATTATAGTCCTCCAACACTCGAGTTAGTTCAATATTCTAAACCAATTAAGTTAATATTACAATTAAAGGTGTATGTGTGAAAGGTGAATTAATGGGTACTTATAATAAGGATTGATTGGATCAGTCACATAGAGGAGGACGTAACATAGAACAATATGCATTTTAAAATAATATTATTCAAATTGACCCGACCAACAAATAATTACTGAACGTGTTTGATCATTTCGATAATGAATAAATATTTTGAAAAGTTTTATGAACGTCAATATCAAGTACACACTCATAATCACGATGCTCGTTCTCTAAGTGATTGTGTACTTCCATCAAAATCTACTTAATCACATCATAATAATAACTCAAGAAAAAAAAGGTGAAAACTCAATGGAAAAGCAACAGCATGAGCTAGTCAAGCTATTGTTTTTCATAGCGACGGGTTGGTTTGTCCGGAAGCCCTTCAATATCGTCTTCTACACTCTACCATGTTGATAAAGACTCGGCGCATGTGGGCATGGCGCCAGGTCCTATCACACGCGTTTTACTCCTTTCTGTTCATGCCCAGACCAGTTTGTCGTTCAAGACTCGCCCATACATACATACATCGCACCAATACATACATACATCCACCAAAGTGTCCGTCCAACACAAAAATCTTGAAGCCCAAATTTCAGGTTTGGGCCAATGCAGCCCAGATTCCTTGATTTGTCAAAAAGCAATGCCAGCTTGGCTTTTGAGCCACGTGAATCAGCTTGCTTTAAACCCCAATTTGCAGGCGGCGGGCAGGGACAATGGGCAATGGGCATCTATCTCCACTTGAGGTGTGTTTGGTTTGGTAGGAAGGAAATGGCACCAAAGGGGAAAAGGATAAGAGGAAGTTTTGTTTCTATTTTAGGGCAAACCCTTGCTTCATGCGTCATATGTACTTGTTAACAACTTTGTCTATATGACATGATTTCAAAGATGGAACTTTGGGATGTAATTATATGAAAATAAAATTAAAGTCCAGTATTTTGAAAATATAAATGAACAAAACAAATTAAAAGAAACGACTTCAATAAAAATTTATCCACATATCCCATGGGAAACACTTCAATAATTGGGTTCAATATTTCATTGTGGAGATGTTGGGTTAAAACTTATCGGCAACGTGTGTTGATGGGTGCATGCATTGGTAAAAGCAAATAAAAAAATTGTCCGTATCTTTTAATTTAAATAAATTGTTATAAACTTGCAAAGTACATATTGATCTCATTATATTAAAAGTGTTTAGAGTAATTATCAAGTATTTCGACAAAAAGATATGAAATTAATTATCTACTAAGCAACATATCAATGGAGGTAACAATCCCTTTTTGTTTTACCAAACACGACCTTATATAGTTTACAATTTATTAAATTATAGAAAGCTTAAATGATAACTTTTTTTTAAAGAAAAGAATGATTTCCACGTAATTATTTGTATTAAAATTAGGATTTTTTTTAAAGAATGATTTCCACATAATTGTTTGTATTGAAAATTAGGAGTTCTCATTTTTATATGAAAAAAAATGAGTATAGTTAATAATTTATTAATTAAACCATACTATATTTGTTATAAATGGAATGATGGTATTTACATTTAAAATTTGAGATTTTGTTTGCATAAATAATAATGTAAAAATAGATAAATTTATAATATGATTGTGTGTTATTTATTTTACTAATAAAAAATAATAAAAAGAAAAATACAAGTGAAGAAGTTATCCATGAGGATAGAGGGCCTGTCTTGTTAACAACTCCCCAAAGTGAATTTCCAAAAATAGCCCTGCCTTCCCTTCCAAACCCCAAAAGCTTGAAAAATTAAAACCCACATAAAACCGGCATTCTACCACACATTCCCATTTTCAAACCTAAACATTACCGAGAGAAACACAACAGAGCTAACTGCACGAACCGGAGGAAAAAGGAAAATGGTATCGGATACGGAGCTGATCGAGCGGCTGCGAGAATTCCTGAGTACGTCCGACCTCAACACGACCACCACTGCTATCGTGCGCCGACGGCTCGAGGAAGATTTCGGCATCGATTTGTCGGATAGAAAGGGGTTTATTAGAGAGCAGGTCGATGTTTACATGCAAAGCCAATTCGAAAATGCAGACGATAATGGGGAGGAGATTAATGACGAAGGAGAGGCTGATGAAGGAGTGGGAGAAGTGATGGAGGAAGAAGAGGAGGAAGAAGAGGAGGAGGAAGAAGAAGACCCAACTGCCGCTAGTAACTCTAAATCCTCCACTAAGAAACGGTTGGTCTCATGATTTTTCTATTTTGTCTTTTGCGTTTGTAATTTTTGGATTTTGTCATTCTGACGACACGCGTTACTAAATATTTGAGATAACCTGTTTAATTTGTTCTACGCTTATCAGACTGTTGTGTCAGATTAAATTTATGTTTACAAATATTCGGGACTCGGTGAAATTTTGTTAAGTATGGGGCAGAATTTATTTAATTCAAGTTACGTGCCTGGGAATTTTCGCGTCCATGTGATTTTTCTTTCCTTTTTTGGTTGCAGGTTATGAGCTTAATTGGTTAACTTGGTTCCTTACATGCATTAAGCTGTCGGTTTTTCTAAATCTCTTTCGGTTTGCAGCTTAGCCTTAGAGTACTTCATTTAAACTTTGTTCACTTGGGACTCTGGTTGATTACTTTGTCAATTTTAGCATTTTGGTAGCATCTGTGTTTATCTTAGTGCTCTAAGTCTTGTCTGTATCCGTACCTTGCCATAACATGATCAAAGCTACTTGAGTTAGCATTTGACCAGTGTAATAGAAAGTTTTGTGATTTTTAGTTAACTCCAAATTTGAAGGTCTGATATCTGTGAATTTAGCCAATGAGATGAAATTGAATGAATGTGCTTTTAGCTTTAACAATTTTTGTCTTACATTTTATTGGTAAATAAATTTGACTAATAAAACTAAATTGCAGAATTTCTTTGTTCGGTTTAGTAGGACAGTTGGTCCCCACTAGTTATAAACTATCTTTACCCTGGCAGAATACATAACAGTATGCTGGGTTAGAATAAAATGTAGGTGTGTGGCAACCTCTGGAGTGAATGCATGTCTAAAGTATCTACTTATATTTGAACAGAGAATATCTTTTAGCAACAGTTTGTCGCCCCAAAATTCGCTTATGAGAATACCCTGCCGGGTATATAATTTAGAGAAGAGGCTTATACCTTACTTACAAACACTGCTAGTTTATATTCTATTTCAATTGTTTTAAGAAGTTAGGAAGCTAGCATTCTACGCCTTTCTAGAGAATTGACAACTTGACTGTAAATTCTACACAGTCTAGCGAGAATAGTGGGATGGGTTCAGCAATTTAACAAAATAAGAGTAAAGTTTGCAGTGAACATCTCTATTGGGTTGGGTTGGAATATTCACAACACTGAGGATCTAACGATTGCAAAGTCATGTAATTTTCTCATTCAAGTAAGCTCAGTCCTTGCCTTCCATGCAACATGGCTGATCCTAGCCTTCCATGCCCCTATAATTCATCATATAAGTTATGAGTCAACATGGCAACTGATGTCACTTGGCATTTTTGGTTTTAACTGCATTCTTTTGCATATGAAACCTTACACATTTACTCCATCTTGTTAGATCTAGAAAGAAGAAGGAGGTCAAGAAAAGAGGTGGAGGATTTACCAAGTTATGCAGCCTTTCTCCAGAGCTTCAGAAATTTACAGGAGTACCTGAATTGGCTCGGACTGAGGTAGTACAAACTTATACTGGTTTCTAATTTATCAAGTAGTCTGTTTGGAGTAAAATTTCCAGGATAATATAACTGCTCTCTATTTTATAAACAGGTAGTAAAGCAACTGTGGAGTTATATTAGAGAGAATAATTTGCAAGATCCGTCCAATAGGCGGAATATCGTTTGTGATGATACGCTGCGTAACCTTTTTGGTGTAGATACCATAGATATGTTCCAAATGAACAAGGCCCTGGCAAAGCACATATGGCCCCTGGATTCTGATGGTGGTATGGTTTCTGGGGTCTGAGGACCCTAAACATTTACTCATTTTGAACAGTTATTCTGCCTTCCATTGTCTTTCTTTTTATATGTGACAGTGTAGCTTTATATGGATTTCATTGGCTGTAGAATTTTCTTTTAGGGACGAGCATTTTTTTGTTTCTTCTTTTTTTTTTTTTTTAAGAAGGTGCTGGTGTTTTATTCTATGCATTGTTTTTTTAGGGATGCTGGTACTCAGTGAATCATATAATGATGACCCAAGAAAGGGGTTCTAAATAAAATCTGTTGTCATCTGTTCTGATCTGGTTAGTTAATTTCATAGGAGTCATTTACACTGACTATTGGACTGACCACTAAAAAATACTTGCAGTTCTTAGAGTGGAAAATATACAGGTGAAAGATTTATAAAATCATGGATATTATCTTATGAAGTTCTTGTGAATTTTGGCTGAATAAAAACTGTGATAACACTGTTGAGGAGTCCTTTATCTGTTGTCTGATGAGCTTACATTTGATATATAAACTGTTTATGAAACAGTGCTGTGAGGAACACTATGACACCGTCTGATTCCAATTGGAATCCTCAGTCTGAGCTTAAGTGCCACTTTTGTAGCTGTACCACGTTTCGTGCATTGATTTTGAATATATGATATTCGTTCAACTAAGTTTCATTCTTATACATGCAAGGAAGTTTGCTCGTCTTTTGCTCTCCATTTATGTTCACATGTATATAGGCAGCAAATTCTGAACATACTGAGTCGAATAATGTAAAGCTTCTTATTTTGTGGCAAGTTACTCTCCATGAGGACACTTATGCTAAATATGTATTAGATTTGATTTTTAGCTGTCTTATTCAGGCAAAATCTCTTATTTTTTTGATGAAATGTCTTTGAAATCAAGCAGCTTCAACAAATTCTGCCCCAAAGGAGAAACAGCGGAAGCAAGAGAGAGATGAAGGTGGAATTCTATATTGAGCCTTATGATGCTATGTTCTTCCTTGGCTGATAAATTACTTGTTCCTTTTGAGTGATTTCCTTGGCATGTTAGTTTCCTGCAATGGCGATGTCTAATTTTGAAATAATTCCTTGGAGCAGAAGCGATTTGTTTAGCTTTACATCCGTCCCAGGGTATCATTTCTAATACATCGGTAGGGCACCTATTGTGGGAGTGAGGGAAGGGGATTATTTGGATAGTGGTTCTCTCCACATTCCATCTTTCACCAGTAATTATGGCTCAGAAACCCCGTACCCTTTATAAAAATCTCCTTGTTCGTGAAGAATCAGAAAAGCTTTGTGGAATGGGTTTTGGCTTGTAGCTCTTGACATGTCACCTAAAAGGAAAAAGGAAAACAATTAGAGAGGGAAAGGTATACAGGAGGAGATGTTATTCCTGCATGCTTCCTTTTCTTTTTTGTGTAAAACATATTCTTATTACATAAAGTAGGAGGAAGCAAATCAATGCCGTTGTTCGTTTATCTTGTCATTTTATTTTTAATGTTTCTGAACTCTTTGTGAAAAGTCTCTTATTCCATTTATATCAGATCAAGATGAGCCAAAGAGAAAAGAAAAGCGGCAGAGGGCTGGAAATTCAGCTTTTCTTGCTCCTGTGAAACTTTCTGATGCTTTAGCGAAGTTCCTTGGCACAGGAGAAAGTGCACTACCTAGGTCCAATGTTGTTAAGAGGATTTGGGAATACATCAAGCTAAACAACTTGCAGGTTTGTAATGACAGCAAAAAACCACAGTTGAAACTTCATTAGTATGCTGTATATATTAATGAGCATCTTGTTTGAAGCTAGTTTAATTATCTTGATGGAATAAGTTCCAAAATAACTGTGGCAAGATAAAAAGTTTCACATGTAATTAGCTAATTGAGGCTTAACTGGAATCTGCCAAATTTTACTGAGAACCAGGTGTTGAATACAAATCCTACTCCACACTATAACAGTTTCTAAGTTTTCTGTTCTTTAACTTGTAAATTGTTAATGTCGGATGAATGCGGGTGGTCACTCAAGTAATCAGAGTGCATTTCTTTCTATTCGTCCAACTTATTTCTATTCATTATGCCTCAATATCACTGCTAAAACTAATTTAGTGCAAACTAGATTTTTCCTGTACCACTAGATACTGGCTAATATTGTCTTTGAAGTTTTATACTATGTATCACCTTAAATGATCTATGTAGTCTAGATCTGGTTCTTGTAACTGCACTAAGATAGTGACGTAACTGAGCAATGCCTCATCATGACAATGATTCACCCCAAACTGACCCTTGCCCAGGCATTCCTCAAACCCTATGAAATCCTAAATGGTATTGATTTCACTATGTGAATAATTGGTTATCCAAATAAAGGGTGAGGGAAAGCAGACCCCTAGCTGTTGTTTTTCTGGGTTATCGTGGAAGAGAAAAATATTTTAACCTATATACACAGTCTCTGCAATTTCAACTTTGCTCACTCTGTTCTTTCCTTTTCTTGAAGGACCCATCGGACAAAAGGCAAATAATATGCGACGAGAAGCTGAAAGAACTGTTTAATGTAGACACCTTCTGTGGATTTACTGTGGCGAAGCTCCTAACTGCTCATCTTGTAAAGACAGAACAGTGACTTGGTAATGATTTGCTTCTAATGAGTTCCCAGTTGCACTGGAATTTTTTTCAATGTTCAGTGAAGATGCTGTATAGGCTGTCCTCTTTGTTCCTTATGGTAGCATAAAAAAAAAAAAAACTGGGAAAGAAAAAACATCTAAATTTCCAGTCAACTTTCTGACATGCCATCTTGTAACTTCTCCAGTGCTAATTAACCAAGCTAATGACAATGCGAGTTAAATCTGGATATTTATTATCATTTCACTTTTTTGCGTTTCTTCTGGAATTGGAGGAGGCTTCAGCACAGAAGAGTATTGTGGAGAAGGTTGGAGTTGCTGACTTGTAGTACTGTATAGATAGTAAGGTATTTTGTAGGATCCATTGTGGAATGTAGGTCATGTTTGTTAAAAACCACGATTTTGGTTTCAAGCGTGGAATAGAATCCTCGACTGTGTTATAAAAATTTTGGAGGTTTGCTTTGTTCCTATTGCCGTGTTATCTTTTCGCATTTTTATGAGCTTCTCTAGTTTGTTTGGAACCAGTTTCAAATGTCTACCGGTTAAATCCTATATTTTCATCTGAAGGCACACAAAACAATGATATCTGTTTGAATTTCATTTGAAGGCACATAAACAATGATATCTGTTTGAATTTTATAAGATTGCTCTTGCAGTTGCATGAATAATTCGTAGGGCTTCGACTTGATAGTGCAAGTCTATTCAATATTAGCAAATCATTGTTATTGATGTTGGAACAAATTGGAACCTTTTTCTTGAACTCTTCACCCCCAATATCATTGGTTTCTATCTAATCAGTCAGCCCGTGCTTCGACCATTTCCACTGTACAGTTGTGTATCTTATATTAAAGGGAACTGCAATGCTCTTATACCTTTTTTTTTCAGCCTGCAAGTTCCGGGTTTCTTAACTGACATCAGTTGTTGAGAGCATGCTGGTCTTGTTTCCTATAGTTCTATTAAGCAGTTGGGCTGCACTTTATGCTCACTGGAACCTATAGATTGGCAACCAGAAATTTTAAAGGATTTCTTGTTATTGGAAAAACGAGTACTTTTAACTTATAGTTGCTTGCAGAAATAACAAAATCCAAAACTTGCGCACATGAAGTATGTTTATTACAATTTCAGCTTGCCTTTTTCTTACCCATGTCTTGTGTCTTCAATTTGATCTTCTGCTTATTGAAATCGGAAGAACAACTCGACCACTCATCCTTTTGTTTCCCTTCCTTTGTAGATCTTATTTCTCACTGGGGGCTCATGTTTGGGGTGTTAACTGGGGTAGGGAGGCAGTTGCTTATTAGGATGTGGTTTTACTCACCTTGTATCTCATGATCAACGTCGTTCTTTGCTTGGGTGGAATGTAATTAGTAGGTTTCGGAAATATCTTGCACATATGAATAGGAAAAGGTTCTCAACCATTATCTTTGAAGTTGAGGTAGAATCATTAGCTTCCAGGCTGGGCACTGTGCTTACCTGAGAAGCAAGAATAAATAGACGTGGTCTTCTTGCAGATGTACTTCTCCTTGATACTGATATAGTGAATATATTTCTTGAAAGGCTGGAAAGATGGTTTATGATTCTTAGTGACCATTACTAATGGATCAATTCTTTGGTGAATCTTTGGACTTAGCCACTGTCAACATAAGATGAGTATGTTGATTGAAAGAGAGAAAAAGGAAAACAGGTTGTGGGCAAGGGAATTCTTTTGGAGCCACACACTGTCAGCAGAGAAGTTGGTGTGACACACCGACCGTGACAATAGATTCTGTCCGCAATTTATAGCTACTCGTGATTGTTTAATGCAGTATGGAAGTCGAGTACCATCAAACGGTCTGTGTCTGCGCACAGATGAGTACAGAATTCCGTTGTTGCCGTGAATAAGTTGGAACACTGGTTTTGTTCTCTGAATTTGACAAGAAGCAGATGCAAAGTGGAAAACACGTAGCTTTCCCATAAAAGAGCAGGCACAGGGGAATCAAAGGCGAAGGATCCCCACAATTGGGATCATAGACCACTGCTTTATTGTATGGAGAATTGATAGTGTTTGAAAATCAAATATTTGATGAATCTCATCCTTTTTTTTTTCTCTTGGGCTCTTTACTTGTGGATATGTCGTTTTGGACTTATCGTGTTGTCTGCTTCCTAGTGGATTGTGAATCATCATAGAGGACGGGTTCTTGGGTTAAGAATTCACTGAAAAGATTTATGGGAAATTCTGTGCCATTGGTGGTGGTATGCAGAAAATATTCTGCTTTCGACGAAATTTTGAAGATTATCCGTCTTCATTTTTGCTTCAAATTATGCTTTCGAACCATTCTTTCTACGGGACGGGGAAGAATATATTTTTTACGTTAGGAATTGAGGGATCGATGCTGCTGCAGCACCTGTAGCTTATGTATGAACCTGAGGTAGGAAGACGAATATAGTAACATTAATCAGGATTACGAATATTTGGAATTTTATCAGTTTCTTTATTGGAACCTTCTTACGGGGATTAGATCTGATGCTGTGGAACTCTTACCTAGACCAAAACTTCTGTTCACCGCGCAACCCGTCTGCTTTCACTCACAATCCTCAGACAAACTTGTTTTTTTTTTCTTTTTGAACAATTAAATACAGGTCGTTGCACCCACGCTATACTAAACATAAAGCAGCAACACCATTACGAGAAATCCACGATCCTAAATATATTATACAAAGAAGCCAAGATTGCATGTGACGTGAAAATGTGCAACTTTTGCTATGAGAACTGAAGGCAACAATAAACGATATTCCTGTGTAGTGTGTGTCGACTTGTTCATCTAAAGACGCCATGCTATTGCACAACTTAGGGCACAGACCGTTCGACCGCCGCATACTGCCCGCGACATGTCTGTCTAGGCACATCCAGGACCATGCATCACCGTTCTTAGAATGTGTAGTTTGTGTTCCGGACGATTCACGAGTGCAAGACGTCGTAACCTCCCTGTGCACTCCCTACTGCCTACTACATACTGCTGCTTTGCACAGAAAACCTCATAGTGCCGAAACTATCCAATTCCAATGTACCATGTTAGAACAAGTAGCCCCTATCACGACACGAACACGCAGCCAAATTTGGACGGCAAAACTACATTTTTAGTTTCATATGATAGGGGATTCAACATTTTTAATTCTTTATTTTACATGATTTTCGAAATATGTCCCCATAATTAAAAAAAAATCAACACATTTTGTCTTATTCTTTATCGAATTTTCAAATTGATTTTAAAATTGAGAAAACTCGACATATTTAGTCTTCTGCTTTACGGGATTTATGAAATTAAATGTATTGAGTTTTTCTAATTTTGGAATTATTTTGAAAATTTCATAAAGCATAAGATTAAATGGGTCGAATTTTTTCAATTTTGAAACTATTTTAAAAATATCACAAAGCATTTGACTAAAAGTGATGAATTCTAAAAGTACAATTTCGGCCAACATTTTTGACATGCTCTTGATGCTATAAGGAGCTGCTAGGAGTTTTTAAATTTGTGGTGATGCAATTAATGCAAGGTCAATCAAGATAACATATATATATATATATGTATGTATAAATTCGAGCTTAATTAATTAATACTATATAATTAAATCAAATAAACTTTAATGTAATTAGTCAACATTACATGTATTGGGCAAAGCTTCTTTTGGGAAAAAAAGGAATAAAGTTTAAGTGGACTTGTGTATTATCATATGAAGCAACCAACATTTAAGTGGTGGTCTGTTTTTTTTTTTTTTTTAATATAAAAGATACATTAGACAAAAAATAAGGTACAGAGAGTTTGATGGATTCCTACATACATAGTTGGTAATATCGGCGTAAACAACACTTTCCAACAAACATAAAAAACATTATTAGTAGCGGAATTAGTTGTCTGAGTTGAGGGATGTTGCAATGAAGATGAGGGCTGCTCATCATACACTCAGTTTCAATAACAAGTTTAGTAATATTTAAATCCTGTGCAAGTTGAAGTCTGCCTTTTCATTTGGAAAACAGAAAATAGAATTTAAATTACTGTTTTCAATTGATGAATAAAAGAGCACTTTAGGTCCATTGGTGTATAGAAAAAGGAAGAATCATTGGCAGCCATCCGATTATGCTAAGCCAGAATCATTTCTCACATCCTATTGCCACAACCCATATATATAACTTGGATATATATATATATATATATATATGTGAGCTCTGAATCAATTCAGTCGCACGTATATCATATTTATTTATTTTTTAATTGTACATTAATTACACGATAAATGTATTATATTTGTTATGTAATTAGTTTCGATCTGATAAAATCTCGTTTAGGTTATAATTTTTTTATGTATTTACATATATATATATATATATATATATAGCTGTCTGTTTGTATGTTTATTTTTTGGGTGAGGGAAAGGATTTGTTTGGGATGCTTTGTGGTGTGTAAGCCGTTGGAATATGAATCAATGTGCCGTCCATTTTTAAATCTCACTTTTTAGCCTTTGGAGTAAAGAAAACCTTATATTTCATATATATGAACATTAATTTAGTTATATGTTATCTATCTGAATTCTCTTTTATATATATATATATATATATATATATATCTTTAAAACCTCGATAGTTATTATAATTTTAAGTTTATTTGGATGGACGAATTTAAATTTGAACAAAAATTTAAAAAATAAATAAATAGCTTCAGGTTATATTTGGATTAAGGAAAATTGATCAGGTCGGTCGTAACAAATCTGAATTGGTAAGGTTTTGAATTTGGAAATGAGCTGATTTTTTGTGTTCTTTAATCTTCGGAATTGTAATAATTATTAACTTGAAAATTCCCAACAACATATGCTATCTTGTTTTAGGCATAGAAAATTGGGAATTTTCTTCATTTGAATTTTAGTTTTGTTAAGTTTTTGTTTCTTAAAACTTAGCAGCAACACATGCATTACACGTTATGCTCGTCTCTTTAAAACCTCTTTATCTATTTAATGGCCACGTGCTTTGCACATGTCCATTACATTAAAAGGATTTTAATAATAAGAAACAAAAATGCAACAAATATATATATGATATGAGGCTAAGAATGATTATTTCATAAAGTGTGGGATTATTTCTAAAAAAAATGGCCTAAAGTATAAAACAAAAATGAGCATCTTTTAATTGTTGGTAACCTTATAGGCCATAGGCCACTTTTGGGGCCCAACTCCATCCATAATCAAAGAATCTTATCCCTAACTAAAAGATGTGGATTTGCATTACACTAAACAAACCTACTACTATTTCTCTACTTCAAATTTATTCACCACTCCAATTCATTCTCATGACAACTTAGGTTCAATAATATCTCTTGTGTTAGGATCATAGCAAAGGGTTGCTAAATTATTTGTTTTTTTTTTTCAAAAAAAAAAAATGATTGATAATTGTAAGGCAAAATTACAAACAACGTAGTAATCATTATCAAACATGATCATAGAAGTCATGTACCATGGTCGAACGTTTGCTTTGAACTATAATGACCACTATTCAAACATTAAACTCATCCTCACAGTCTCAACGAGTTCATATTTAAATTGATTTGACCCTATATCGATCTGTAGTCTTACAAGGAAGATATTTTTCGTCCCACTTGAACTATCGCATCAATGATCATTCTCTAACAAACTAGTTGGTAAGAACTGTATTTTTTATTTTTATTTTTTGTTTATGAGATAGAATTGGGTAGTTATATCATTACATTAATGTTTGTATAAATTGAGCAACTAAAAGTCTGAAACAAGCACCCACATATCCAATATGTCTCAAATTCAGAAGTTCGAACTAAGTCATGAGACCTCAGTTTTAACTACGTTAAGAGGTTATTGGCGTATGGATTCATTTGCAAAGCCAACAAAACTAATGGGAAGTTTGTCATTGGTGGGATTGTGAAAGAAACTAATGCATATTCATGTGTTCTGCAAGACCAAAAATAAATACATGAATGTTTATGATTATGGCATTTAAATTATACTTATTAAACTCTAGGGGGTAAAGAATAAAAGGAGTCAGCTATGATATAATTCTGACTCATCATCATATATATAATAGTAATCTTGTCATATGCCTTTAAATAAATTAATTTATCCTCAAACCCAAAATATATAAATAATATATATATATATATATAGTCCCTTTTAGTTATAAAATTGATAATAATATATATATTGGAGAATAGTACAATTTAGGGTTGTGAAAATTTTGGAAGGAAAATTATTCTGATAATGTAATTAGTTGTAACAGAAGAAAAAGAAATTGCAAGAATCTCAGACCACTCTATTGTACAAAAATCCGTGGCAATATATTGCTGGTGGGGTTTATAATTCTTGTTTGGATGGTTCAATATATTATTCGGAGATTCTTATGCTATGGAGATCCACTATTAAGGAAAATTATGGGATTCTCAACTCTCCAACTTACGCTTCCAAACTATACCTATGCTCAAGGAATCTTTTCTTGTGTCACAAAAATTCCTCATAAATATGGCATTTTGCATCAATGATTTTTCTTCTTCTTTTCTTTTTTATATATAAAAAAAGTCAAGAGTTCATAAATTAAGTGTTATGTTACTTGTTAAGGAAAATGTTTGATTCCTTGTCATGTTTAATAAAGTCTTTCTTTTTTGTGGGGTGGGGATGGGGTGGTGGTTGAAATGTCTGATCTTACAGGAAAAAAAAAAGAAAAAAAGAAAAAAAGAGAAGATCTCCAAGAATAGTTTTGTACTTGTGAGATATGGAGATTTGATATTTGTTTTCTCAATATAGATAAGTAGTATTTGTTGAAAATTTTCTAAAATATTCCATAGTGTTATGCTATATTTGCTCTTATTTTGTTTTTCTACCTATATGATTATCTATTGAAAAATGTTTTACATGTCTATTATTGTAATGCATAAACATATTAAGTTTTCATAACTTCTATAATTGTATAGCTTGGAAGTTAATTCAGTATATTAAACATGGAAATTATCAACTGTTCGAACTCAATTCATGCCGTACTGTTAAAAGTCTAGTCGTTTTGAACTTATTTTGAAAGAAAAAATTAAAATTTAAAATAGTTTTGAGTTATAATAAAAACAATTTATCTGTAAGTGGAATCTATTTTCTTTGTCAGCATTCCTACGAAGCACAACAGAGGTTCACGAGAAACGCACCTATGTATGTGTACAAGATGCCAAACCCAGTTTGTATTTCTACTACAGCCAAATACTTAAAAGTGGATCTTTCGGTTACTATGAGTTTAAGCGAGAATATACTTGTCTGCATTCGATATTTTCATACCAAAATAAAAGGTTGTCTTGTCAATAGTAAAAAATTTATACCGATCTGCTAAATTACTAGGGTTTAATGTGGTACATATGATGTATGTAAGAAGTTGCACCCCTGAAGTCGGAAATGTTAATATCTCATCAATAAAATTAATCTCTTAATTGATTTATTTCACCATATATAGCTACATATGCATTTTCAAGAAATCATAGAAATTTCACACAAATCTTGGCATTTGTATTTCCATGGGGCCAAATTCTTTTGCAAAATACTATTATGTAAATAAATTACTAATTAAAACAATAAGTATTTATTTTTTGGGAACGACTGTAAGTATACGTGGTATAAGACTAAATGTAGCGACAAAGTAATTAATTTTATAATCTTCCAACCTACTATATTACAGATATGGATGTCATACATTCCAGACAATGATTATTTATTTTAATTGTCCGTTATATACCCAAAGTCTAACGAAAACGATGTGAATTAAAGTACAATAAGGAAAAGATAAGTTTAACGAATCTGCACAGAGACTAATAGAATTCAGAAATTATTACAAAGCATATCTACATAACTCGACTTATTAATACGATTTGTTTGCGAAAAGTGAATAGTAAAATCAAACTAATACATACCACCAATGACTATTTGAGTCGAGTTAGATAATATCAATAAGGGAAAATTCTTGACTTGATTTATATATTCTATGCATATACAAAGTTACAAAATGTAACTTGAAATCAATGACTATTTGTATTTGTGATGATCTAGAGATTCTTGACATCTAAAAAGCAACAAGAAACTTCATTAATTACATTCCTGTCCAAGAACCACATCAAATATTTGCTATTATTCCACTTACCAATAATTCTAAACAAGACCAAAAATTCAATTTGACTATAAAATTTTCTCCATTCTTTTTATTTTTTGGTCATCCAAATTAAATTCAAGGGATGAGACTTTGAAAAAATGAATAAGTCTGATTCTATCCCTATAATTTACCACATATATATCTAGTGAATCATCAATCATCAATGACAATGAGATGATGCAATCCCTTGAGCATAAATGCTGTAATCCTATTCAACAAAGTGAAGATAAAAATTGAGCATAATCCCAGATAAAGTTTCCCTCTTTCAGTCACATCCATAAGGATCATTTCTGAAACTGATTTCATTAATTTCTCAAAAAAAAAAAAAAAAAAAAAGAAGAAGAAGAAGAAGAAGAAGAGAAAAAGGGAACTGATTTCATTACAGGCAGTTGTTGAAAGTGTAAATATTACAAAGAATCTGATCACTTTAATCTCAAATAAAGTTTTACTAATTCATATGAACATGGGGCAAAAAACCCAAAAGTTAAAAAGTTGTTTCTTATCAAATTATGACTCATTTTTAGTGAAAAGACAAGTTTCTCCTCATCAGATCTTTTGGGTGGGTTAATGTGTGCCCTCCATATTCCTGCCCTTTTGGGAAATCTTGAAAAACTGGAAAATCAAGGATTGGTCCTTTATAAAGAGATAATTGTGAAAGAACCCCAAATATAGTCAAAAAGATTCCATTATTACTAACATGTCAAATTTGACTAAGCAAACACTCAAGAACACTTACCACATTACAAAAGTTTTCCTCACCAAATTATGCGACGAAACGAATGTGCGAATGAATTCACAACATAAAACTCATCGAATCTCTTTATTCGAGAAGAATCACTCACTCCCTCTCATACTTTTTGTATTTCCCTCTTCTGCCCCTCCATTCGCTTTTACACTCTCACTGTACATCTATATAAATCAGGACCCCTCACAACCTCCATGCATGTTTTGTTTATCTGGGCGATGTAAGATTAAGACACCCAGAGACAGAATAATATATATTTTCATTCATGGGTTTCGAGAAAAAAATGGGTGAGAATTCAAGGCAACTGAATTTGGATGTGGGCTCAATTTTTGTCCCAAAAACCATTTCTGATATTCTGACAGAAGTGTCAATGATGCATGATTTTTCCAAGAAATCATCCAAGTTGGATTTCTATGTCCATTCATTGGAAGAAGAAATGAGAAAGGTGGATGCTTTCAAACGTGAGCTTCCTCACTGCATGCAGCTCTTGAGAGATGGTCACTTCTCTCTCTCTCTCTCTCGCGTTTTTCATGAAAAAAGATTTCATCTTTGGGTACCTTTTGTAAATTTTTTTCACGGGTTTTGTTCTGTTGTTGCAGCAATCGAGACACTGAAGAAGGAGAGCTTGCGGTGGAAGGGAAGAGAAATGGGGCCAGTGATGGAGGAATTCATACCGCTGAAGGGTGATTCTGAGGGGGGAGGAAGGGCAAAACTGTCAACTGACTTCAGTGAGAAGAAGAACTGGATGAGTTCTGTTCAGTTGTGGAGCACCCCTGTTCACTATGAAAATCAAGACTCTGTTTTGTCCCTCAGATCAGTTAATTCTTTCTCCTAACCCCCTCTTTCCATTTAAATAATTTCTGGGACTCTTTCATGGAAATTTCCATAAAACCCTTATTCCCCATGTGAAAATTGTTCTTGATTTTAAATCTCAGAGGCATCAAGAAGAGGAGGGCAGTGGAATTGACAGCCAGTTCCAAGGATGTAATAATATCAAGAACAGTGGAGGGGCATTTCTGCCATTTAAGAAAGCACCTGGTTTGTCAATAAAGGAACAGAAAAGGGATTCAGCTTCAGCAGTAAATGGTGGTCTGTCACTGTCAATTCCAGTGGCTGAATTGGAATTGGAATCGGAATCACCGGATCTCATCAGTGTGAAGGAGCCGTCTGCTTTCCTTCGGCCACAACTGCAGCAGAGGAAACAGAGGCGCTGCTGGTCCCCAGAACTGCACAAGCGCTTCGTCGATGCCCTCCAACACCTTGGCGGAGCACAAAGTATCTATTCCTTTTAACCTTTCGTGTAATCTTGAAACTCAAAACAATCGTTTTTCACTTGGTTAATTTTGAGACCATTTCTGAGTTGTATATTTCTTGTTGATTTCAAATCTTTGATGTGCCTATTTGCAGCCGCGACACCGAAGCAGATCAGGGAACTGATGAAAGTGGATGGGCTGACCAATGATGAGGTTAAAAGCCATCTGCAGGTAGGTACTCACGAAAGCAATCACACTCTTTGATTAGTTCATATGATCCATGTTTGATTCATAAATGTGGCACATAATTGATTTGAAGTGTTTGTTGTGTGTGGTTTCAGAAATACAGGCTTCACATCAGGAAGCTGCCAAGCACATCGGGCGGGACGAGGGATTTCTCGTGGGTGGCACAAGAGTTGCCGAATAAGCAAATGGTTGCGCATTCTGGCTCCCCGCAAGACCATTTGAATCTTGGAGGGTCGGCTAAACGTGGTTCGGGTTCAGCCATTGGCGGTGATAGCATGGAAGAAGATGAGGACGACAAGTGCGAAAGCTAAGGGGACGGCCGGCGGAGCGATGTGTTTAGGAGGTTGGAAACAGCGGAATTTTGCAGATAGAGTATAGGAGAATCATAATACAAAAATTTCATCAAATAATTATAACTATGGTATATAGACATTAGAGAATGTTGGTGGGAGGATTTTATGAGGGATGGTTTCTCGGATTTTATTATGTGATTAACTTAGACTGACATCCTTAATTTGCTATTTTTAAGATTTATATTAGAAACTCTATAAATCAAGTAAGGTTTCATGAATTGTAACTTTACATAATAATTTAATTAATTATAGAGTCGAACATATTATATATGTTCAAGTTAAAATCAATTGAATTTGTAGTAATTACCGTGCAGTTGATGTTCGATCTGCGTATTATCTATATATATATGTATGTCGGTATTTTAAATCATTCATCAATCAATATATTGTGTTAATTTCTGAATTTATATATGTTGCTCTTAATTTTATCTCCTCTGCTGGCATTAGCCATATATATATATATATAGGGGGCATCGATGACTTAGAAATATTTGCATTTTCTTGATTTTGGACTATTATATATCATACTTCTCATTTAATTTTATTTTTTTGTTTTATGCTTCTCGTATTAATTATATGCAGTTAAATCTTCTTGAAGCGTATTAACTTATGTCGTACTTGAATCTTTTAATTTCACAATCGATCTTGTTTTTATGCATGCATGGATCCATGTATATATATATATATATATATATATACCTGTCTTATTTTTATGCAATATAAAAAAAAGAGATTATCACTCTTTCTCTACAGAATATGTGTCGTGCAAACCCTAATTTTGAAGTTGCAAGTAACAGGCATGTGTATTGTTGCCCTTAGGGGATCATATCCGCATGGTTTGTCATAATTATACATCATTCAGGACCAATATTTAATACATGAGTTGTTAGAATATTGTACTTAAATCAATGGTTTCTCAACACCTGCTAAATATAGACAATTATATATATATATATATAGGATCAATCAAATTAATACATGATTATTTCCAGCCTAAAATTGTTTTAGTGCTCTTTTTTTATTATTTAATTTAAAATTTTCTTGGCACTTAGTAAAAATAGTAATGTGGAACAAGAGACGGATATCTTTTTTAGTGTGTGAATCGACAGAATTTCAAAAACACAATAGTTTTAATGCTTGGTTAGTCAGTAGAATTTCAAAATACATTTGCCTTTTTGAAGAGAATCTAACCCTTTACAGCTTTCGTCATTAGGGCTCACCATTTGTCATGAAATTCATTTATTTCAACTACTTATTGATCCTACTAATTTATTTGAATTTTCCTATTTCTCAGTTGAATTTGTTTAATTTTCATATTCTTTGTAACATAGATTTAGGTCTAATATTTTTACCACGTTATTGCTAATATGTTAGGGTGTAGTGGGGTGGAGTTTCCTGATCTTCTGAATTAGTCTGAAACATAGATGTTTATTTTGTGATAATATGAAAACAATTAAAAAATGAGTATGTTTGAATGATGGTGGGCCATGATCATTTAACTGGGGAGGCCCCTTCTGAAAATCAGTGGGCTTTAATCAATTGAGCCCAGCACCATTCATTCTCTCCATTTTCCAACTTTTACTAAATTCACTATACTCTTATAACTCAAACCATATTTTTAGTATTAAATTCCATGAAATTAATCTGCATTCAATACTCATCCAATCACAATATTACTTTAATGGCATTAAAATTGATGTTTCTTTCTATATATATATATATATATATTCATGCAATTAGAGGGTTTTGGATTAAATTCATTTAAAGTATTTTACAAATTCATATAGTTTTATAAGATATTCAATTTTATTAAAAAATAAATTTATAAAGTGTTTTGAATAAAATAAAATTATAAAACTTACAAAACGTTAGTATACATAATATTGTTTTTAATATGATTAAAAGTGAAGGAGCTTGTTAAAAATTTTAAAATAAATCAAAAAATCTTTATTCTATTGGAAAGAGCTTATAAGTTCTGATATCTTTTTTTTGTTTTAAAAAGTAAAATTATAAAACACTATATAGTATCTTGTAAACTCTTCACATTTAGAAAAATATTTCCAAAAACTTAGAAACTCATCAAAACACGCTCTTAAACCCTTCTTTCATCATCGTTCTGGGTGTGCATTAAATTTTCATTTTGAATTTTTTCTACACATACATCCAAGATTCTAATACAAAGAAATGTGAGACGCGAAGCATTAGAACATATTTGTATTTGGGGTTGAATTCTTGAGTTTCCGCATTCACTTATTATGTTAGATATTTTTTGTCTTGTTTTGAGTATTTGTTATTGGTGGTGAGAAGATTTAGGAATAAATATTTGAATTAATTTCAAGTTTTTGAGTAGCAGAAGGTAGGTTTGTTGGGACGTTAACAAGAGAGTGGGAATGCAGATTGAAAGCGAAATGAGGGCATTTATGGGGTGTGCTCAGATGTGTATAATTCTTTTTGTCCCTCTGCTTCCTTCTTCTGTTCAACTCTGTGCTCCTCATTTTCATTTCTAGACCAAAATGCCCACCCTCCCTACACTAGGTTAAAAATATCAATCCAGCCCTGGTAAAATGTTAAATTTCCAATTAGCCCCATATAGAATGAAAATAGATAGACTTACACCCCTTGGGTTGTCTTTTTCAACAAGTTATATCCAATTTTGAATTTCACCATTCATCGTTAGCATAAAATAATAGAATCAGCATACCTTAATTATAAATTGTAAACTGTTGGGAACTGTTTATGAAGGGAAGGTGGTACTCAAATTTTGACTAATTAGAGAATACTCCAAAACCTTTCATTTTCTGTAATATGAATTATAGGTAAAAAAAACATATAAGTTTCCATTATTACATGATTCCAAAACTACTACTGATCCTTAATAATTAGATTAAATTGATCTATGCAAGAAATTAAGAAAGGCTCTTTCTTCCCTCTCCTCACTTATTGCCCAATTTCACAACTTGACGTGTTGAGGTGCCACACAATTGATGGCTACATTTTACCAATACTTTTCCTACTTTCATTCATAACAAAAACTTCCAGCCCACAGACATATTGATAGGTAAGAAAATCAATATTCCATACATATATATGTATAAACTTGCCGTATAATTAAGGAATTGGAGAAATTATTTTATTTACGCCATACATACATATTGAATAAAAGAAAAAAAATACAGTGTGTTAATAATTACAAAATTTTATGTTGTATGTAGAGATGTGTATTATATAGTATAGCTTATTTTGGAATGTGGAGAAAAATAAAAGTGATAAAGAAAATAGGGTCTAGTACGAGTTAGGAGATTCCAATCATGTTTATGTATAGAATGGGAGTATAATTTAAAGTATATTTATAATTATGGAATTTGTAAATTAGGAAAAGGGTAAAGTACAGTATGGTCCTGAACTATTCGTCATATAATATTTACCCCCTTTAAACTAATAAATATTACTCTTACCCCCTTATTTGCACAAAAATACCCCTCATGCCTTGAACAATTATTTTCAATATATTTTGGTATTTTGCACATTAAATCATCTCCAAATTATTTCTTAATTATTTTCTTAATAAGTAAAGAATTTACATAAAAAGTAGAGTATAAATTAATATTTATGAATATATAGTAGATACACGATAAATATAATATAACCAACAACTCCTATATGCTTCTTAAAAAGAATTGATAAATATATATATATATATATATATATATAGGCTTAACCAAAAATTGAATATTTGTAGAAAAAAATGAATAAATATATTTCATCATATCTTTTAAAGAAAATATGTTAAAAAAATTGGTGTTTAAATAAATATATTTTATAATATTTTTCTAAAGAAAATATGTTAAGAAAGTGATATTTAATTATTCATTTTTATCTAAAAGAATAAATAGTTAATAACTTAATTTTATCACCAAATTAATAAAATCTTTTCATGAATTTTTTTGTATATTTATTGTATCCATTCGTTAGTTAACTTTGAATTTATAAAAAAAAAAGAAAAATTTGAACTATTTAACTCGCTATTGATATTTTATTTTGCTATAAATAAAAGATATTTTTTTAATTAAATTTAGAATGCAAGATTACTATAAAAAAAATCTTAAACTAAATATATATAATATAGGGGTAATATTATCTAAAAAATTAATTGTGATGAATTAAATATTATATTTATTAATTAGAGATATAATTATTAAATGATGAATAATTTAAAAGGGCAAAGTGTATTTGAGCCTTAGAAAAATAAAGTATTAATTAAGGTGATGTTATATAAAGAGAGGGTCAACCATCTGAATCATCAAGGAATAAATCCTTCACATGGACGCTATAAGTCTCATTATCTTTAATTTCTTGGACCCTACAGTTTTTATAATGCTTTTGCATCCACCACTTTACTTATATATGTATATGTTTATATAAATTCTTTTTGAGTGTGTACACGCATTCCCACAATCTGATTGCGACTCTCTAGAAATACGTACACCAGATATATTGCTGTGCTAGCCTGTATTTCAATTTTTGCTCTCATCATCCAAATTGACACTGTTAATCAATTAAAGAGTCATAAAAATGTCATCATGAGTGCTGTAACTAATTAATTATAAAGGGTAAAAGCAATAATCTAAAAATTACAGAGTTAATTCCCCTCGATACAACTATTAAGTACAATATTACATTTATGCTTAATATATATATATGTGTGTGTTGTTCCAATAATATTAGTGGGAATAAAATGAGAGGAAAGCCCTCTAATGCATTGCTCTAATTCCAAGGAGAAGACTTTTGGGTGTGAACTGGATGGTAATAATATACTACTACTGGACTTTGAAGAAAAGATATTCTTTAATAATATGGGGAGATTTATATCAGATATATGTATATTGTTGGGGGGGATGCCGGCGAAAACAAGTAAACTTATAGGTAATGTGAAGAAGGAAGAAAGAAAAAACAAAAGAGAACAGTATTGTTGAAATCAACGCTCCTCCTACATTTGAAATTGTCTCCTTCAGAGTCCCATACAAAGGAAGAAAAGAAAACTGATAACTTACGTACATGTGAAAACTCCAAGATTTCTCTCTCTCTCTCTCTCTCAACTCCCTTATGAGTCCCACTCTCCTTCTTCTTTGTACTCGCGCTACCTCCGGCCTAAAATTTGCTGCCAAAAAAAGAAATACCAAGTATGGTAGAGAAAAACTATTAGAAGATGAATCATCTCTTTCTCTCTCTCTCTCTCTCTCTCTCTCTCTTGACTGAAAATAAGAATATTCTGCTACTATTTATCTAATAAGACAGTGTTTCTTAAGTGTATATATATATATATATATATATGTTGCATGCGGTTAAGTGGTGGGAGCATTAATTGAACACCAGGGACTCAGATCTAGCACAAAAGTATATATTTCAACAACTTAATTCTATATTATGTCATCGTTAAAATTAAAATCAAGCAGCAAAGATTACGGAAATCTAGTGCTCCATTGAGGAGCCAGAATAGGGAAAAATGAAAATACTAATAAAACAACATGCAAGTTCAAGCATCACCATCCTCTATCCATCAACTTAGACAAGTGATCCGATAAAACTTCCTAAGGTTAAAAGCTAAGATAAGTTAAGAATGTAGATTAGGCATGTCGAGTATTAAAAAAATAAAAGAAGACGATGACGACAATTTTGACAAATAATTATCATTTAAAAAGTAGTTGCAAGGAAAACAAGTGTGCAATAGCAGTAGATGTAAGAATACAGCATGATACAGTTAATTTATCAACTATTATGCATGGCCCGACTTGTCCATTCCTCCAGCTAATCATAGAGGACTGGACCGTGTATTTAAATGATAATAGAGTACTATATTACTGGAAAAAAGGTGCAGTCCGTTTAACCCTTCTCAAGTCTCAACCACACCCATCGTTAAGTTCACCAAGTTGGAATAAATCCTTTAGCCTAATTGATAAGTGAGAAAGTCTAGTTAATCCCCTATCACCAAACAAATTGGAAATGGAAATAGAAAAAGAAAATCCGATAGAATCTAAAACCACAAAATACTTTCAGGAGGTTCTTTCAATTTCTAGACGTGACCGTATGAGCAAATCATAGAGTAGGGATCAGGAATGTGAAGTAGCATAATAGACTCACTTACGAATTCCTTTTCTAGTGATCGGCAGCATATATGATAGTTTGAGCATTAAAATATGGTTTGACACATTTATTGTACTACTAACTGCATATTTCTATTACTACTGTTTCTGCAAAAGGAAGATGCTACCTATATCTGGACCCAGTACTGCATCCCCCACGAAATGCAAAGACCAAGGAGAAGGTGGAGGTACTTACTACATGAAGAGGCGACTTAGGGTTTTATAGGTTTTGAGTTATGATTATTCAACAGTGACATGTCTGGGGCAGTGACAAGACAACAATTCGAATAACCAACCCCGGCCCGTACTGGACAGATAGTAAATTTTGCTTTCTTCTGCCTTCAGCAAGAAAATAACCCTATTCATACTAAGAACCAACATATCTCCCCCAGCATTTAATGCGACAGTAATTATCCATCGACTCTGAGGTGGACCGTGTGAGAAGTAAAAAGGGCATTGCAAGAAAAAGGCAAACAATCCAAAGAAAATACATTGCGGGCGAAAATAGAAGTGGGCGAAAGAGACAAAAGTGGGAACAGAGGAAGTTTACCTGGATGAAAATTTTGTTTAAAGAATAAAGCTCAGAGGGCAGGTGAGCTTTTGAAGTTTTTGACAAAAATGCTAAATTAACACGACGGACCAATGCTTCTGCCCTCCTCGCTCTTAGCTCTCGGAGGCTGCTGTTGTGAGTGTGAGGGCTGCGGTTGACCTAATTGCTGCTGCGTCTGCTGCTGCTGCTGCTGCTGATGGTGAGTTGAAACATTCTGTTGCTGCTGCTGCTGCTGCAGCAGAAGCTCGTGAGGCTGAAGCGGAAGCTGGTGCCCGTGCGGATGATGAGAATGCGTATGAGATTGAGTTTGTGAATGCTCCTGCACATTTCCATGCTGTTGAATATGATGGTACGGAAGGGTTTCGTATGAACTGCCCAAGGCCAAAGAAGGCTGCATGGCAGCGCCTGCAGCCGCCGGTATCTGATTGAATCCTGTGGCGGTGACGGGACCCGCCGCATCATCAAACCCACTGTTAAACCTCACTAAATCATTCTGCTGCTGCTGCTGTTGTTGCTCATAAGTCCTAAGCATCTCCTGCTCCCTTGCGGCGGCGGCCGCCACCGCCGCTAATTGCTGTGCCTCCAGAAACTGTTGCTGTTGTTGTTGCTGCTGAGGCTCCCGGATCATGAGCTGCGCCCCGTGGGGGACCCCCGTAGGCAACCCCATCATCGGCTGCACATTGTAAGGCATCACTTGATAAGCCGAGGGAGCATAATTGGGATGCTGCTGCATGAAGCCCGGGTGATTCAATATGGGCAACATGGCAGAGGGCCCTATATAAGTAGCCAATTCCTTTTTGGCGTTATCCAAATCATGCTGGACTTGCTTCAGCTTGTGTTGGAGAATGGAAATAAGGCCAACACAGCCGTACACGGGGTCCCGGAGGCGGTACTCCGCCTCATACGCTAAGGAATTCACGGCGTCTTCACGCTGGCTGGCATTAAGTTCGTTGAGAAGCTTGGCCACGTTGCTGGCTCCGAAGACTTTATGTACGTTGGTGAATTTCTGAGGGTTATCCGGCGGAAAATATGGTGCAAAAACACACTCCTGCGTGCACTTTCGTCGGAGACACTTGCACGCCGCACACGGAGAGTTTGACGACGACATTTTCCTCTTCTTCGACACTTCAACTGAAGACATCATTAATCATACAAACCATCAATTCCTGTAAGCTGATCAGTCCAATTGAAATCTCAAGAATCACTGGGTTCAATAACGAGAATTTCATGTTTATAGAGTTGCACATGCGCAAGTCATAAAATATTTATTACTGTATAAGTGTGAATGTATATTCAATGGGTATATGGCATTCAGCGAAGTTTCGTTCACCGATTAAAGAGAAGAACTGAAGCAATTAAAGAATGAGCATATCGAAGCCGACATGGAAAGTCAAAAAATCCAAACTTAAAATCAAGTCAGTCATTTTATATAATGAAAGTCAGAAGAAGAACATAACTCAACAGAAAAAATGAAAAAAACAGAAGAGATGAAAAGCAAAAATATAAATCATTTATGTGCGGGAGACACAGAAATAATTAACTGTAAAACTTAAAGATAAGAGACGATGATCGCCGGAATACGGAGAAGTACACGAACTCAATGAGTTTTTTCTGCTATTGCAGCTAGGAGAGAATTTTGTTTCTCTATCTAAAACAGTATCAGCTTGGAATGCAAGACAAACTTTGGTGTAGCAGTGAAGAATCTCACAGATCCAGAAAAGGAAAATAAATCAAAAATAATCAACATAATCCTTTCTTTACGGTGAATCCAAACGTCAAGATCTTTCCTTATCTTCAACCAAACCTCATCTCACATTCAAAAAACAACCAAAAGAAACACAAAACCAAAAGCACAAAAGGAACAAGAACGAAACCAAACACAGTTGCATCAAAATTCCTCACCTTATTCGACTGTGCTCGCAAAAACCTACTTCAGACGACTCTCTCCGCAACACTCACAACATCTGCAAAAAAAAGAAAAAAAACAACAGCAACAACAACACAAACCAACATAAGAGAAAATAAAAAACTTACACGTAAAAATACAAAACCACAAAACAGATAATCGACGTGGAAAAGCCGAAAAAAAAATCGAGTAGAAAACGGAGAAATGGACCTTCGGTTTATCGGAGAGAGTGGAGGCCTAGGGTTCGAGTTCGAGAAACTCTCGATCCGATCTTCAACTTTCGCGATCCCGAAAAAACGAAGGCAAAAAGAAATGGATAAAAAATTGCAAAAAGGTACAATTTTTATACCTTTTGTATGGAAATTAGAGACTGAGAAATGAGAAAATGGGATTGGTATTGAATGCAATGAAGAGAAAGGAAGAGATCATAACCGGAGGGAGGGGAGAGAGAGATTCTACGTCATTTTTATATGTGTGTGCGTGTAATTATTGTATGTATAGGTGCATATATGTATGTATGTGGGGGGGGGGGGGGTTGATCTTTCATGATGAGGGCAAAACCGTGTGGCCTAATCCTATCCATCCACGAGTGCATGGACAACTCGCTTTGACCGTCGGATCATCAAACGGGAGAGTGGTTATTCAGCAATTTGCCACTCTGAAGGAATGTTAAATGCATGCTTCATTGTCCTTGTGCGAGTTTCTTTACTCTCTTCCCAAAACTACCCCTTTACTCAAACCCCCTCATCTTTCCACTATTCACACTTTTGCCCCATACTTTCTTAATCTTTTTTCAATTTTCATTAATAATTTGGAAGATTAATTAGTTCAATTAATTGTGATTAAGCAAGTGTTGGAATGTTGTGTTGACAAATATAATTATCTATGCCGCAGTTGAATACAACATGTTTTAGAATTCCAATGATGTAGTTAGTGAAGTAACAGCGGCTAAATTGTAGGTTTTTCTTAGATTTTTCTAAGCAATTAATTGGCGACTTATCAGACACATTACAAATAATTAGCTCGCTAATTAGGGATTACTAATAACTTGCACTCGAGATAATGGTGGAGTCAATCAAGGCTCTTTTAACTTGTTACACTAAATCATTTCTCTTCTCTTTCTCCTCCCTTTTTTAAGATTATCATTATCTCAATAAATTTAAATCAATCAATACATCATATTTTAATATAAATACAAATATTATATAAACGTCTAATGGAATTCGAACTTATAATCTCAAACTTATTTTTGAAACGTCAGTCTAATTAACTATCAGATTAAAACACTTATACGTGTTTAAATTTAATTGATCATGACAGGAGAACTATTGATAAAACTAAGTAAAAAAAAAAACAGAAAGTATTTTTTTCGTAATAAATAAATAAAGATATTTAAGAGTATATTTTACCAATAAAAATTAGTTATTCTACAATACCGTCTATCTGATATATAGTATAAATCTTACGAACAAGTTTGATATCAAGGATTCGAGTTTCATTAAATGTGTAGGTATGATTTCACTTTATGTGAATTATTATGATTTATTTATAATTATATTAATACATTGATTTAATTTAAAATTATTATATTTTAATATATATTAATATATTAATTGAATCAATATAATAATTAAAAGGAAAAGAATTATATACAGTATAATGGTGTGAGCTGCTACAGTGAGTTGATTGACCCGAAAATTGGCAAATAGAAGGGGACTGAAGTGACGCATCCTTAAGCCTTTTTGAGATTTTTTCCCGAGGAGACCAACAATCAGCAATCAGCAAGCCCCCGTGCTTAAGGTTTTTGGGCCCGTCCTCTAATTAATACCAATACACCACCACCCTTGTTTTGGTTGTGTCAGAGTTTAAATTACAAATTACATCGCTTTGATTATAACTGTTTTTAGTTAAATTTTGTAAAATTCGAGTTTGCTTTTGTAAAATCTTGTAAATTTTATTTGTGAAGTAAAAAATGCATTAATTGATAAATTATTTTTTTTCGAAATAATTAACTTACAACTTTTTTCAAAATTTGCATTAATTGATAAATTATTTTTTTTCTTTCTTCTTATTAATGCAATATACTGTCACTATAAAAAAATTGATTATTGTTTACTTTAATAGCTATGGACTAAAAATCGTGGTAAATAATTTTTATTGACCATAATTATATAAAATTAATGCAAAAAAATAGATTTTTCACAAGAAAAAAATTATTTGACATGACTAAAAGTTATGGTAAAAATATTTGCCACGGCCAACAATTGTTGCATGATCATGGTCAATGGCGATTTGTTACAGCTATTTTATTTTTAACCATGACAATTAACCATGGTTAAATATTGTATTTTTTGTAATGTGGTTTATAAATTTATTCTTATTTATAAATATTTTAAAGCGTGAAATATTATTTATTATATGCAAGTAGAAAAGACGTGCCACAACGACGACTAGTATTAAAAAAATGAAACTTTTTCACTTATGTATGACGATTTATGACATCATGATACTAATTTTTGTCGTTGTAACGGTAATACCCTTAAATTAATTTTTTTAAATATGATTTGTTAATTTATATATTTTATTTTCATTAATAATATATTTTAAAATATAAAAAACTATTTATTATACAAACATAGAAATAATATATTACGACGGTTAGTACTTATTAATTCATAGCGGTTGGTTGTTTGTAGGACAAAATTGGGAGGGGGGGAGACAGAAAGGAGGTAGTGGCTCACCCGATTGAGTACGGACTGAGCCACCCCTGGGCAGTGGCTCAGTTTGTGGGCTAGCAATTGCGTGCAGACACCCTCCATTTCATTCATTGCGTACTGGGTGCGGTACAATTCCATTTCAGAGATTTCAGACTGCTTTGCAATTTAATTCCCCTCTTCACAATTTGTCCTTCCTTTCAAATTTTTGTACTATATATATCCCAAATTCCTCTTTTCTTTCTTTAATTTTTTTATCAAAAAAAATTAAAATTTCTGATCAGTTTCAACTCAAATCACCACCACAAACTGAGGTAGGTTTTTGAAAATACAATCGTCAACGAGAGTATTAAAAATGCCAATGAAGCATAGTTCAAACCCCGCCTTATGCATGAGATGTTGTCTACTGAATACTAGATTTGTTATTTTTACAATAATAATAGGTGTTGGTTAGATTTTTTTGTTAAATAATATCTGACAGTAATAATTGTAATTAATTTATTTCAATTAATAATAATTTATCGCTCTGTATTAAAAATTACACATCAATACAATCATAATGTCACAACAGTGAAACTTACAATAATTTTATTAGAGTGGTCTGTCTTTATCCACTAATGTAAAAAGCGTCGGCAGTTCGTCTCTTTTCTCCATTTGACAATTAATAAGAAAAATGATAAATTGGTTTTGCTTGAAATAATTTTTATTGAATTATTATATAGCTAAACCAACACGTGCTCATAAAATTAATTAGTTTCATTTAATTGAATATAATTAAATAATTTATTTTTCTCTTAAAGTCACGTAAATTAAAGATTGATGATGTCTAGTGCATGGTGAACTTTCCAAATTCCACAAGTCACTGCAATTAATATTTTTTTCGAAAAAATATTGATATATTGAGTATTAAATATTGTAATTATCTAATGATTTGATTTTGAAATATAAATATATTTAAAAATAATTTTTTTCTTTGAACTAATAACGTATATAATAATTTTACTAGTTTTTACGTGTAATGGGTTGGAACTGATATATTAAAATCTCAACCTTAATTACTGAAGAGATCTTTGCTATATATTCCAATTTATAAATATGTAAATAAAGCATACTTATATAGAAAAGTGGTTTACCTTTTTTGTTATGCGGAAATACCTTTTGCCGTTTTGACTTTTCATAGAAGGTGGGGTGGGTTGGGGTGGGGGATTAGGAGGAGAGTGTTGAATCACGTGCATGGATTTGACATCGTAATGCCAAACCCACCTTTTTCATTAAATGCAAATGCAAATGAGCATTCAATATTCTGATTTCTGATTCTTCTTCCCCTCCCCCCAACTCATCATTACCATTCATCTACAATCAATAAAACAGTTCTAACCTTAATTCTTCAATCACCACCGTCTATTAAATTTACCAATCTCAAAATTATCAATCCATTGTAGCATCATTAGCGGACTCTAAATACCGATATAATTAGATCGTTTTGACTTTAATCACTATCATAAGAATATGATAGATATTACGTACTGTATTAAAATTACACGTTAACACAGTTTTTTTAATAGCGAAAGAATATAGACCCACACACATGCACACAAACAATGTTGTAAGAAAAAGTGAAGTGGAGCCAACATGCACGCATTGATCAATGCCCATGTACTGGTCTTGAATGTGTGTTTTGATGTTATATAAGTATATATAGGGTATAATTAACAGTAATGGACTGCTCCAATGGTCATTTCTTGACTTGAAAAAAGCTACCAAAATTGTTGATGAAACTGAAACTGAAAGTGAGACAGAGACAGAGACAGAGACAGGACATTTGAAGTCGGAGCAAAACATCTTGTATTAATACCCCATCAACCCCTTTAATGCCTCTATTAATACATACACTCCTACAGGCCCACCCTTTTTTACGACAGGACGAGGGATGAGAGAGTCATTAATTGATTGGGTGATAGTTTTTAGGTTCACGGACAGCCCTAAATCCTAGTAAAAACTGTTGATTAATGTCTAGTTGATCCATGTATGTATGTAAATTTGGAGGGGGGACGGTAGTAGCTAGGGGTCCAAGTTAAGTACGTAGGAATATCAAGTACAACCAACCCTCACTCAACTGGTTTTTTGGAGTAGTGTATCGGAAACTTAAGTGAAAAGTGTAAATCAATACATAAAAAGTAAGTAGAATCCACGAAATATTTTTCAGGGATAATTAGATTTATTTTTCTTAATATTTGATATAATTACACGTAAATTTTATATAGTTTGAAAAATTACATTTAGTACCTTTAAAATTTATTTTCGTCTAATAAATATAAGTTCCTCTATTGGTCAAAATTTATCGAAACTGTTGATATTGACAAAAATACTGAATTAAAAATCAATATTTACCCTCGTTTGACTTATTACTGATTCATTGCAGCTCAAACAAATTTTTCTGATTAAACTACCTTTATGATGGTAAAAATATACCTCATCACATGTATTAATGTGTGAATTTGTAGAATGGTAATTTAGTAATTAAAAGAATTTATTTAATATATAATAATTCAATAATAAATGAATAGGGGGTATATATGAATTTTTATCCAAATTTTTGTTAACTTGAGCGAATTTACTGAATTTTAATTAACACACCGACTTACTTTTACACGAAATCAAATCTTACGGGTACTAGATGCAGCTTTCTAAATTATAAGGGGTTTTCATATAATTACACCAAATTTCAAAAAAGATGAATATACAAATAATTGCATCAAATTTCGCATATGTCTCTGTTGAGAAATTATTGGGTTATTACATAGTGAGATGATAATTTTACATGAAAAGTTAGATTTAATATAAAACATACGCAAAATAATAATAATAATAATAGTAGCATTGTACTAATATTTGTTTATAGCTTATGTTTTGGACAAGAGTAATAAAGAGTTTAGGGTCGGAATATGTTGGACAGCAACAGGTATTGAGGGTGAATTACAAGTTGTTGGATGTCTTGTCAGTGCGTGCAAACAGTTTGTCAAAATTAATAATTGGATGAGTAATATTTTAGGATGGATATGTTTTGTTATGGGGGGAGTGATTATGATTTGAGAGGGATTAAAGTGGTGATTAGACAGGGTCGATAACGTGAGCGTGCAAGGTTGTTAATTATTACGACAATTTTCATTGCCCAACAAAAACTCACTGCTCCTCAATTCATTGTTTGCTTTCCTACTTGTATTTCTTTATTTATGGTTGTGGACGTACCTGTTTGTGTTGTGTTTACCCACTCAATTCTTCTCGCAAACAAACGAGGAATTGTCCAGACGTCATTTTAGTCGACAATGACAAGATACATACATTTTGTGCTATGATGCAATACAAACGGGGAAGTTTTTATTACAACACGGTTTGTTACATTTAAATATAATCGCATAACAAATATTTCAAAATGCTTCCTATAAAATGAATATGAAGTTGGTCAATGTTGAACAAAATATAATTGAATATTGATTGATTGATTTGAATGTATGAATTTCAAATTCCTAATAATAAATTATTGGGTGTTTTGGATAATTTTAAGTAGAAAGAATTTAAAATTTTTCAATTGTATTGATTAATTATGTTTTGTTGAATGTCGTTTGATATACATAAAAATATATTGACCTAAAAGACCTAACAAAGAGATCACAACAACCCAAAGGATTGCAAGTTCCAAAGTGCTCTAGGAGAGATTTAGCCATATCCAACCACTTCAATGGAGTGCTTGCGCACTTCTGGTTCCTCAAAGCACTTTTAAAGTGTTTGGGATGCTAATTTTTTTTTTTTCTGTAGCAGCTAAAAAAAATTGCTTTTAGATAAAAACTGAAAGCATCTTGGAGGGGTGCTTTTAAGTTTTAACTACTTTGAGTTTTTTTGTAAATAAATTCAATTTTATTTGTGACTACTTTATCCTTATTATAATAATTTTAATGCAATTTTACCGTTTTAAATTTATTTTTAAAATTTTATATTTAAAGTTGATATCGGAGTTTTCTAATAATTCAAGTTTTATTGATAATTAAATTTACACTTTCATATATTTAATAATTTAAATTTTTTATATGTTATTTGCTATATCATCTAATTATATTATTTCATTCATATATTATTATTTAATTAATTAATAAAATAATATTTTTTTAATCATGTAAGTTTAATTGTTGTGTATGAATGAAGAATTATATTAGTTAATGAGAACATTATTAAAATTAACATGCTTTTTTTAATATTTTTAAAAACATAAATATGAAATACCAATTGAAATAAAATATATGATTTTTTGTGGGAAAGTAGTTATAAATTGAAAAACAACAAGTGAAATAATTAGCAAAAAAATAGTATCTTTTTAACACATAGGGACAAAATAATCTTTCATCAATTAAATTTACGTTAAAAGTGATTTTTCTGCAAACACTATTCAATTTAACTTTTATTTATTTTTTATTTTTTTTACAAATACTACGCACTTTTGATTTTGCTATAAGTAACTTTCAAATTCTTTATTGGAATTCAAATCTTTTTATGTAAATGCAGGCTGAGGGAAATTAATTTGGAATGGGGTGGCATTAGGCAAATTCATAGTACTAAAGGGCTGGATTGAACATCTGCCATTAATAGCCAGCCCGATAAAGCAGCCCAACACGTAAACTCGGCTAAACCCCTTGGAACTGAAGACGAAACATAAACCCTTACACTCGCCTGAGCCCATTTCCCCATCACCCATTCCATCAACGCAGAAACAAATGTCCAAGTGGTGCCGCGCGGCCGCCGGTGTTCTCAAAGCAACGGCGGAGACGCAGTCCCGCCGCTCGTATCACACGATCCAAGCCGTTCCGAGGGAAAGCTCCGGACACCGGATCTCTGTACGAGACCGAGCTCAGGGACGCATCCCCGCCGTTGTCTTCTCCCAGAGCTACGTTCAGAGAGATCCTAATGATCCTACTTCTGTTGTCGCCTCCAGTTTGGTTTCTCGGAAACTGCTGCTTACCACGGAGCGGAAGCAGATTCAGGCTATTCTCAAGAACATACAACTTCCGTTTTTCTGCTCCACTACTTTTCCGCTTCAGATCCGGGCCGGGTCGGGTTCTTCCACTATACTTGAGACGAGAAAGGTTCTTCCAATTAAGGCAAGTGCTTGGGCCAGCTTTATGAAGTTTGTGTTCTGCTAATTCTTTATTGGTATTAATTAATTGAAATAGTGTCTATATATTTTATTATAATTGTAGTTTACTTGCATTCGTATAATGCAGCACAGAATGGGTTGACGAAATGAATGGTATTATCTATACTTCCAATACACGGGAAGTGTATGATTCTGTTTGATAATTGAAGTTTTTTGTGTATAGATACATAGGGATGAAGATGGGAAGGTATTGAATTTGGTATTCGTATGGGCGGAGGATGGAACGCAGCTGAAGGTGGATGTGCCCATTGTTTACAAAGGAGAAGATGTATGCCCCGGTATAAAGAAAGGTTCGTCTTGTAGCGATTACATTTTATTGTATTGCGATATGCTAGTTTACTGTATTTTTACCTATCAAGATTTTTCATTCTTGGCCCACAGAAGGTTAGATGCAATTAGAATGGTATCTAACATCACTTGGAAGTATATCTGCCAATGTTTCACGCATCAGCAATAGTTTAAGGGTTACATTAGCAACATTAATACTTTGCTTTTAACTTGATATAATGCTGATATCACTATGAAATTGCAAGCTTGTTTGCTATCTTCATTTGCTATGATAGTCTTTTATCCAGTTAAAGTTCTTTGTTTATTTCCATACTAAATATGGTGGTAAAGATAGGTCCTTCCATTTCAAATGGTTTCTGCCTGTAGAAAATGGATAGAGAGAAATGACCCTCTCAAATTCATGCTAAAATGGCTAAGTTGAGTAAAAAAGGAAGCAAAGTGCAAAATCAACCATGGAACTCATTCCGAAGTTCTATGAGAAATCGAAGCAGACTCGATATTGTATTAGGAAATGCATGGTTCTGGATTTTCTAAGTGTTAGGTCAGAAGCTGAGTTATTCTATACTAAAGGAGAACTTTCACTTTTCAGTTTCCAGCTGATTAAAATAGTATTCATAGAATAAAATTCATAAAGTTAGTGAAGTTTGATATCAGCTGTTGGAAATGGGTACCTGACATTATTTGGAACAGAGGTTCGTCATAAACATGGACGCTTATCCTGGACTGATTTATTTGGACTTTTACATTCAGCTTCACTCAGTCATTGTCCTTAAGCCCCACCATTTCAGATAATATCCAAAGATGATCTCAGTGATGGTAATTTTATTTCATGTCATCCTACCTTTTAGTATCTCTGCTATATCTTTCATAAATGCTGGCCTTGCTATTTTCTGAAGAGCCTTTTCTGTTCTGTTTTGAATTTTATCCTCACTTTTGTCTCTAATAAATTTATAACAATTATTTGTTTGCCATGGGAAGGATGGAATCGTTCTGTGTTCTTTATTTCTTTGATAAAAAACAGTAATATGTAATGTTGACATTAACTTAATCATCTTGTTATGCAAATACAGGCGGTCGTCTAAGGCAGGTAAGAAGTAGTTTGAAGTACTTGTGTCCGGCTGAGCACATTCCTGCAAAGATTGAAGTAGATCTGAGTAATCTGGATATTGAGGACAGGGTATCCATGCATGACGTCCCAATTCATCCAAGCTTGAAGCTTCTAAGTAAGAATGAGAACATTCCTGTTTGTAAGATCATAGCGACGGACATTGGAGAAATCGAACATGCATAGTACAAACTGGATCGTTTCTGGAATGTTTAAAATATAATTTTAGCACCAGTTCAGCATGATGGTGTTAACGATTGCATGTTCAATGTGATAGGTGTTTGAGGTTAGTTGTTCAGACTGTTTGAGGTTAAGCCAATTTCATCGGTGCAGAAATAAGTATGTCAATTCTTGTGATTTATAGCTGGTTGCTAGTATACAAAGCACTGTTGTCAGAAAATGAGTTGTTTTCTTCTCGAGCTGCATTGCAATCTCCTGCATAGCGTCGGAAAGGAATTTCACTGCAGCACTTTTGCGAAGTTTAGTCACTCATGCTGTTACCTTTACGCATCTAACAATTTTCCTACTCACATGTAAAAACTTGTTTCTTGTATGCTAATTTAAGCTGTTGAGCTGTTTGAAAACTAAAATATCCAGTTAGACGAAGTCGTTTGCAAATTATGTGTGTACTTTGTTGTAATTGATCACATGAATCACTTGCCATGCATGATCCATACTTAAACAGCTATCGAGGGTGGTGGCATACAATGTGTTCGCCCAACAATTTAAGGTTGTGATTAAAAAAAAAAACCCCGTAATTTTAGGAAATCCAACTCTGGCTCGTCGTGTGAGTTTTTCTAATTTGATATTATCCATTAAATGTAAGTATTGTAATCAGGATATTATGCACGCATGTCATACTTGGTGAATGTTTTCTTCTTTTCATGTGATGAAAGGTTTTTCCCTTTCAAGTTCATATGAAATCTTAATTATTTTATTGATTAATTTCAAAATATTGACAAGAGCTATATGATCTGTATGTAGTCTGTACATATAATTGAAGAGCGCTATGCTCTCTTGTAGATCCTCTCTCTCTCTCTCTCTATATATATATATATATATATATATATATGCTTCACCAGTATGAGTTTCTTATTTCACTAGTAACTGTGCTTAAATTTGTAGTGCTGAAGTTAAAAAATGTGTCCACAACTTACACGTGACAGCCGCCTCCTGAATTCGCCTGTGGACAGGGTCACACTCCTTCATTCTGGACTTGGTCCCCTTTGACTCCCATAATTTTCTCATCTCCGTAGACAAAATCAACCAGTTGTTGATTTTGACATTAGCCCTAAAAGAAAAACCCACCAAGTGACTAACTACTTCGATTTGGATTGGACATAAAGATTTGAACTTTTGAATAACTCTGGAACACATACTCACTTAGACTTGGTTTCCTAGTATTATGCGTGCTTATGTTCTGTCAAAGGCAAGATACGACTTGGTTTGATGGAAGACTACAGGAGGTCAATATGCATGGAATACGGACTTCAACTATTGTTGTCTTTTATCTATTCATGATCTGATGGAATGCAGCCGCAGCCCCCATTCAAATATTGCCAATTATTTGCCCTAGTCAACGTGCAATTAATATTTACGGAAAAAAACATTGTGCTACATCAGTCAGGCTGCTTCCAATGAACAATAAATTGATAAGTGATCAAATAAGCATTTGGGAATACTCAAAAAATCTTACCAGAGCTACAGTGCTTGGACTGGGTGTGTTTACATGGTCAACAAAAGTTTGTGACCAAAATTGATTTCATTTGCAAGCAAATTACGCTATTCTTTTGGTCCTAAGGTTTTGTACGTAATAATGTTGTCGTATTATATAAGTCAATGATTTTGGATCCATTTAACTTATAAGTGTCCCAATCTAATGTCATCTTTAACTTTTGAGCTATGCTCTTTATTTAAATAGGACATATTATTATAATTCCCCATCTTATTTATTGACTTGTTAAATTTCCATGGTCAGGTATGATGTACCCCTCTTCAATTATATTTGATGTGTGGACCACATTAAGGTATTTTCAATATAATATAAATATTCATAATCTGTTGTTTATTGTTTAAATGATTCAAGATGTGTGTCTTATTTGGGTCGATCAACTTGGCTCAAAACCAATTTGAACTTGAGTATATACAAACTCATCGTGACCACACGAACCATTTTATATTGATAGTCAATGTAGAATCGCACAATTCGATAGTACTTATAAATCTAAGGAATAATTATACTCCAATCTTTTGAAATTTGGTGTAATTATACATAAACATTCTGTAACTTGAAAAGTTACATACAGTATCCTTAACGCTTGTTTCCCTTCATTAAATAAATTCATTCGTAGATCAAAATTCACTAATACCAACAAAAAGAATTAAATAAAAGTTCATATCCACATTTGTGAAGATATATAAAACAATATATGTCTCTCCATAATTACATAAACAAACTCATAATATTTAGGGGGAAAAAAGAAAGGGGGGGTTTTGTGGAACACTAAAAATAGGAAAGGGAATATAGGAAAAAGAGTTTATCCATAAGGATTTTCTTGTATATCCGTTAGAGATGAAGTTGGAGCCTCCATTTCCATTGGTAGTATCAAATTCCCCAATTATTATTTTTATTACAAAATAAGATCAACAAACAATTTTCTTGTCTCCCTCTTCACTCTTCTCTTCCTCCTAATTCTTTTTTCTTTTCCGCTTTTGTGGCGGTAAAAGGAAACTCTTTTCAAGTATATTTGTATGTCTGTTACCGTCCCCCGTATTTCTCCTGCGTATACATTTGCAGATATTCCTCCGCCGCCCCGCTCTTCGGGGTTGTCTTCTTCTTTATCCGCCATGCTACATTCCCCTTTTCTCTTCTGAAGGACGGAGAGATTGTCTTTTTCCCCTTCCCCGGCTACCGTGCTGATGTGAATTACGATTCGGATATTGGTTTTTGTTGTGATATATTTGTGAATCATGCATTGGTGGCAGGGTGCGTTTACATCTACGACGAAGTCGCATTCCGATGACGACAGCGTCATTATCGGGGATGGGGCCGACGGAGCCACCAGGTACTCCGCCAAAACCGGCTTCTTTTCTTCGCGGAGGAATCGCCTCTACACTCGCGCCAGGAAATTGAGGCAGGCGGAAAATGACGTTGATGGATGGCGATCGGCCAACCATCTCCAGAATTTGCCTGCCAGGTCGGCGTCGGCATCGGTGTCCCCGTCCCCTTTGCCGCTGCCGCTTCCGGAGTTGCGCGTGCTGCTGCAGCGTGATCCTAAGTTCGCCTCCTCCAGCTCCTGCAGCGTGCCCCTTCCGTCTCCAGATGCGGTTCAGGTTCCGAGAGGAATCGAGGAGAAGGAGAGGGAAAAGGACAGGGAAAGGGAGATGCCGGAGGCGGTTAATGGTGAAGCTATTGATGGGGGGCTCAATGGGCCTAAGAGGTATAGGAGAAGAATGGAAAAAAGATTTAACTTAATTCGGATCTTGTGCTTTATGATGCGTCATAGATATGTTCTTCGTACTAAAAAAACTTCTATATTCATGCATCTTTTCAATTCAGAATTTCAACGATGTTGTGTTGGTGTAAAGCTCGTCCATTTATTTCATGTGACATGTTGCTGCTGAGACGTGATAGGAATATGAATATAGCACCCCTGTTGTTTGATTGAATAACAAGATGATATTGCAAGCCATAACTTCTATTATTTGCGGCGAAACCGGCTCTCATTTTCATTTCATCTCTCAAATTCAAGTTATCTTATATTTCGGTTTACTCTCATGTTGCAGTAGATCAGTCAGCCAAGATATGCGAACAAATGCAGCACATTTTGAAAATCGACGACCTAAGAAGTCACAGCACAAACTAAATGCTAAAGAGAAGTCCACCGAGACCCACAGTATCAATATCCCTATCAGTGCTCCTACCAGTCCTTATTCTAGCCCGATGCTTAGTCCCCCAAGAGCTGATGTGTACACAACTCTTCCTGGTGTTTTCCAAAATTGGTCTGCACCAGAGATGCCTCATTCAGATGGGAATGTAGGCCTAGGTTTCTCTTATCAAATTCCTTCTGAGAGAACAACATCTAGCATTGACAGTTCTCCTCTTCAGAGTCCAAGAGTAAGTTGTCACCTGCCAGCATCAAGCCCTCCAGGGCCCACCTCACCATTGAATACCAGACTATCCTTTGAATCCCCATTGCCACGGTGGGAAAGTAATGGTCAGGCGACTGTACATCCCTTACCTCTTCCTCCAGGGGCTGCCATGTCCCCACAACCCGCTCCACTGTCCCCTGTTGGATCGAAATCTGATTTTCCAGGAGCTTCTACGCCTTCACAATCCAGCCCACTTTCCTCATTTGCTGCTAAACCTGAATTTCCAGGAGCTAGCATCCCTTCACAGCCCTATCCACTTTCTCCAGTTGGAAGTAAACGTATTAAATCCCAATGGCAAAAAGGAAAGCTCATTGGGAGAGGGACATTTGGAAGTGTATATGTAGCTTCGAACAGGTACGCATGGTTACATACAATTCTTTCAACTAAAAACATAAACATGCATTGGTGACTAGTTCCTGTCAACAGAGAGACTGGAGCCTTATGTGCCATGAAAGAGGTTGAGATTTTACCAGATGATTCAAAATCTGCGGAGTGTATGAGACAGTTGGAGCAGGTTGTGGTCCACTATATCTGCTTATCATTTTCTTTTTTTTTTTTTTCAGACTCCAGGTTGAGATTTTACCTCATGATTTTTGTGTACATATGAATCATTTACTAAGGTCCATATGTGATTGGCTTAATATGCTGATATGTGTTTCCCTCCACTTATCTGTTTGATTGCTGATTGGATATTTTTATGCACAATTTCTATGCTACTTCTTTGTCTATCAACAATAGGATCTTGCACTCATTTTGGTCAATCTTTACAGGAAATTAAAGTTCTCAGCCATCTAAAGCATCCCAATATTGTACAGTATTATGGTAGTGAAATAGTGAGTAATTTTCTTAACAAAGCTCAACTGATGCTTGATATCTTTCTGCAAGCATGTGCAGTTAAGAGTCTCACTTTTTACATTCATGCAGGTTGGAGACAAGTTCTACATATACCTGGAATACGTCCATCCAGGTTCAATTAGTAAATTTATCAATGACCACTGTGGAGCTATTACAGAATCTGTTGTTCGCAATTTTACTCGTCATATTCTCTCTGGGTTGGCTTATTTGCACAGCAAGAAAACCATACACAGGTAATGTTGTGGTTTTTTTTTTTATGTATCATGATAGTGGCCTAAGTATATTACAAGAAGAACTGTTTGTCGAATCTGTAACATACTTCTATGAGGTGTGGATGATTAGATTGAGATTCATTTGATATCATTGTAAATCTATTTTAAATGAATCATACTGGAAAAATCGTTCCAATAGGCAGGCATGATCCAAATGATAGTATAAGGTATTAGTTGCCTTTCAATTTCAGTTGCTGAGAAATTTTTGGAATTTGTTAAATAACAATAGTTATGGTTGCAGTGACAGCATAATATGTTGATCGAACTCAGGCTCTAAATCTCTCTCTCAGACATATTAACTATTTCCCGACTTTTGTTTTCATTAAAATGTGCAATATTGTTTTCAATGTCCTCTATGGTTTAAAAGTAACCCTTACAACCAAAACTCTTATTCAGCATGTGCCATTTTGTTGATGTGTTCATAATATTCGGATTAGGAGAACAATACTCCATAAATTTGGTATTGTGGTCTGGGATTGTTAGATGTGATTGGACATGCCTGCATTTGACTTGGCCTGGGTCTGAGAGAGTGTTGATACATCCGAAATTTCTTTTATTTTTCTTTTCCTTCCTGGAAAGAATTCTCTTCTCAAGTTAAAAGTTACAACATCAAGTTTAACATATTATCTGGAGTCTTGGAGCATCAAGTATTGCTGACCTGGTCTGGTTCCAATTGTTGTAGGGACATAAAAGGTGCTAATTTGCTTGTTGATGCATATGGAGTTGTAAAGCTTGCTGATTTTGGGATGGCGAAACATGTGAGTTATTATCCATGATGACTGTCTAGCATTATGAGTCTTTCATGTTTATTCCTTTCAAGGTTTGAGTAGTTTTATTGGTATGCTTGGATTCTATTTCAAGCTAGTACCATCATATCCCTTTCAGATCTCTCTCTCATTTCACCTAATCCTGTAATATATGCGATACATGTGTACAGAGAATCAACGCTTAAAATTTGGATCTCTAGTATAGATCATTTTATTCTTTGTCGATTATGTTGTTTGCTTCAGTTTTTAATTGCATCTTAGCATTTTCCATGATGATTAGGAACGACGGAAGATTTTGGGATTAATGTTAGTTCTGGGAATGACGTAACTGTTGATACTGAATAATACATGGTGACTTTCTGCTTAAGAAGCAGCAGCTTTTTGCTCCAAGTTTTACCAGCAGATACCTGTTGCTCTACGAGAGCTCTTTTTCCTTCTAACTGTTCCAGTTTGTAACAGTTAAAGAATTTGTGAGAATGGATGTGGGAAACAAAATTTTGACACATGCCAAACACTGTGAAACTTGATTACGAGATGTATACTGTCAGGCTGCTCTTCTGGTTCATGTTTGTTTGAGATTATTTCAGCACTTCTTCCCTTGTGTTATGTGAATTTTAACATTTAAATTTTCATTTTGAAGCTGAATGGGCAAACAGCTAATCTTTCGTTGAAGGGGAGTCCGTATTGGATGGCTCCAGAGGTATAAAGACTTAGAAACTTCAGATTACTGTCCCAGCAACTCTAGTCCAAATATGCTGCATATGCTAACATCTTGTTACTCAATCAGCTCTTGCAGTCTGCCATGCAAACAGATGGTAATTGTGATATTGCATTAGCAGTTGATATATGGAGTTTGGGCTGTACTATAATTGAAATGATGAATGGAAAACCTCCTTGGAGTGAATATGAAGGGGTAAGCATCACATATCTACCAATAAACTCATTTTGATAATCTTTACCTGCCTGAAGTTATCACAAGGATTTGTCGATGAACTGTATATAAATTTCAGGCTGCAGCATTATTCAAGGTTCTAAAGGAGACTCCACCAATTCCTGAAACACTTTCAGCAGAAGGTAAGGATTTTCTACAATGCTGCTTCCGCAGAAATCCAGCTGATAGACCAACAGCCAGTAAGTTACTAGATCATCCATTCATGAGCCACTCGCACCAGTCTGATGCTCCGCAGTCTTTTAAAGAGACGAGATTGACGGTAATGACTTCCGACACACACTGCCCCTTTTCGATAAATTACTTCAGCAGACTCCTGGTTTTGGTTTTTGATGAAGTGGTGATCTATGCATATTCAACAGGACAATATACAATTCCTAAGTGAGCGGCCAAGATACAAGCTAGATCAACTGCCTGAGCCATTCGACACACAGATCAAGAAGGGGAAACTGAGTAACAAGTAAGAGCTTCTATCTGCATTGTCTTTTCTCTTTGGTGACATTGCACACATCATTTAACTTTGAACGTTTGTGGCTTCAGCTTCATGCATGGTTCTTTTCTTCCAGTAGGAGTAGCCAAGGAAGTCGTCTTCAAACACTCCATTTAGCAGCATCCGTCCTCCCTTCTCCTAGGTCAATTCTCGAGGCTCTTCCTCCTTTTTCCTCATCAAGATCAGAATGTTAACCAGATCAAGAGTGCCTGTATGTAAATCTAACACGGTGGTGACATATGGGAAGAGACCTCAACTGGCAACTGTCTCCGGCCTCCCTATGTGCTGTTTTCATTTTGTTGCAGCTAAGGGATCGTTGAGGCCAATAGTTTTGGCTCGACATATCGAGAAAGTTGGATCCTGGGAAATTTTGGGTGGAGTAGGGGTCTGTAGCAGTAGGCTTTTGCTTTGCATACCATGCAGAAAATAGAGCTGCAAATCATGGGTCTGAATCCTGAGTTAGGGAAATATATGCAAACAAGTGTAGTTTTTATGTGTTTTGGGTGTAACTCCTTCAGAGGGAAGCTATATGAAAATCAAGTTAATCCATAGGAATTGAAATGGCTCAAGTTACAATTGTGTCTGGTGGAGTTAGGACTGTAATTAAACAATGTTGTAGGATTTACTGTTTGTATTCTTGTAGATAGTCCAACTGTAAACAAACAATCTTGTATACATTCTAAAATTCTGTGAATTCAAAAACACACTTATAATGCTTTCACTTGTTCGGTTTTTGCCCCATTACTTGTATCTGGCATTGTTATATTTTTATTTGCCTCTATGTTGTCAGTTTTTATAATAATAATTTCTATGTATGTGTACTATGTTTCAAAATTATAAATGTTTTGATAAATATGATATGACTTTGAGAGAATCTTGAAGCTATTGAAATGAGTGAGCAAAAGGTCATATGAATTTGACATTAATACTTGATGATATGATCTAAATTTCGTATCTTATAATTGGAATCATAACTATCACCGTTCATTTGGACTGACTTTGTGCTAGCTTAGCCTATACTCTAATACCATCAATATCCTTGACACCCCCTTGCTTGACACGTGGCCCACCCCACTTTTATTTATATTTTTTCCACCACAAAAAATACAAATTTCTTTTACCTCATACATAAATTATCTCTATTTCCATCACAAACAAATTTATTGCTGATGAGATTTCCCCTTAACATTTATTTATGGTGAGTGAAGTGCATTATTGTTTTTTGGGGTGGTTGACTAATATTATTAGTAGCTAAATCTCAAACCTTAGAAATACTTTTGTGTCTTTGCACTAAAAAGTCAAATATAAAAATAAATAAGTATGTTATAAAAAATTAAAATGAAAATGGCTTGAGCTACGTTTGAAGCACCCATGAAGTTGGGTGGGTGTCATAGATCCTAATCCCTACATAAGAAGTGAAGAACCCTAAAACTATCCTACTGGGACTGGGAGGGTTTAAGGCCTCACAAATGGCACACTACATTAGCATACCACCCTCTAAGAATCATGCAGAAAAAGTAATCAAGATTTATAATGTTAAGACGGTATAATTCATTGCTTTATTAATTATTAATTATTAAAAAAATGAAATCCTCACCAAATTATCCCCGAATTCCAGAAACCAAGCGATCAAAATCTAGAGATGTTTATTCTTGAACTCCGGCGGAAACCCCAGCTATCTACGGTGGATGTCTGCGTGGTTTGACATTCCTTTACGTCTCCACTTCCCCTACCCTTTTTTTTCACGTGCTCTGAGCTTCTTGAAAATTTGTCTTGTTATGAGAAAGGGGCTGCCGATTGCCAAATGCTCCACTCCTTTTTGCTTTGTATATTCAGATTTTACACCAAATCCACTGTGCTTCTAATTCTGTCTGCAAATGGCTGACATCATTGTGCACTGTGTTAAACTTCTTTTTTGGTGTAATTTGCTTTCCTGTAAGCAACCAATGCTTGAGTGGGAGACTATATTTAAGATAATCTTTGTCAACTTCACTGGGGTTGGGGTTTCATACACTCCATTTGTTTCCAACTGTTGATTCTGAATTTTTTGAATGATGCAATTAGTTTTACTGATCAAAAGATTTGAAATCTTGGCTTTCTTAGTTGATATGTTGATGAATACCTGATTTCTTTTTTCCAAATATAACAAAAAGATAGAGGAATTACGACCAATATAGCAATTCTGATCGAACATGATCACATAAGCACCACCATCAATTACCATATAATTGACTCTAGATGCTCCTGCTTGTCTGTTTACAATTACTATATCTTATCCTGCAGGTAAATGGTCCAGAGCGGAAATGCCACCTGAACTCTGTCTTTGGGCAACTTGTACCATTATATAATGTAACTTTCGGCATTTTATAATGGCAGTGAAATTGCTCTGCTCTTGCATTTCTGCCTCAGCATGAAATTTCGTAACATCAAATCACTATGTTTTTGCTTGTCAAGCAGCAGGTTAGTCAATGTGAGTCCACTACTTTAGCATAGGGGTGAACTTATTGGACACTTGAGAATTCTATAACTCACTGAAGTGGAACTGGATGACTTCTTCACCCACTCACACATTGTGGAACTTTGCCGAACTTAACTGAAATGGGCATCTTTGTTGGCTTTGTCATGCTCTATTAGCGATAACGAACTCATCAGTATAAATTGCAGCTACTGCTGCTGCTGATCATCGTGCAGATCACTTACTATTTGTTAATACTTTTGCTTGTCCTGTTACATTAGAGAACATGAAACAAAGGGCTTCTGCATTCTTGGCTATTCCTTTGGTTTGCCTTTTGTTTCAGATTACGTTTAGTAGTAGTCAGCTTGATTACAAGTTTTACGACAGTACTTGTCCCAACCTGGCCAAGATTGTCAGAAACGGAGTTTTATCAGCCATAGTCAATGAGACGAGGATTGCTGCCTCTCTTCTCCGCCTACATTTCCATGACTGTTTCGTTGATGTAACTACATTAGCACGCATGCATCTATCGTAGAAAGTGTTTTTTTTTTTTTTTCAACTTCATTATTTTTTTTGTAGGGCTGTGAAGGATCTGTCTTACTTGATGATAGCAGCAACTTCACGGGAGAGAAGAATGCGTTCCCTAATAGGAATTCAGCCCGCGGGTTTGAAGTCATTGATGCAATAAAAGAAAACGTTGAGAAAGCTTGCCCGTCGACTGTCTCTTGCACTGATATACTGACTCTTGCTGCCAGGGATGCTGTCTTTCTGGTATAATTACATATTCTGTTTAGAAGATGATTCCTCTTTTTTTGCCAAAACTTTCGGATGTTGCTGATCCTTTCTACTACTAATATCATCAGACAGGAGGTCCCTTCTGGCAGGTGGCCTTGGGCCGTCGAGATGGCCTAACTGCAAATGAGACTGCAGCCAACACAGACCTCCCATCACCCTTTGAACCCTTGGAGAATATTACCGCAAAGTTCGTATCCAAGGGCCTTGATTTGAAGGACATGGTAGTTCTTTCAGGTACTGGTTTTGGTCATTTTTTACACTCATGCACACACTTAAATTCGAACACGGAACCTTCCATAAGGAAGTTTTGTGCCAAATTATTGGGTTGTACTGGTTTTAATCATCTTATTTTTTTATCCGAGTTTGGAAACAACGTTATTTTTTAATTTGTAAAGTAGGTTGTATCAATCCTAAATTTGTTTAATTTCCTTCATTCAAAAACTATAGCCAAGCAGCAGTACGTATACCCTCAAATGCTTGAAACAATATACTCGTTTCGATCATATAAAGTAAGGCAGAGTTATACATATAAAAAAAACCAATTAGAATATTTCTAGTACTGATCACTTGAATCAATCACATCAATAAAGTATGTAACGTTATACTTTGCTGATTTAATTTGTGTGGCTTACATTACTTATGATGTCATGTGCCCATCAAATAAAAATCACAAGGATCTTTGTCCTATTACATCATTTTCTAGGTTTCAAGGACATTCTTGTGTTTCCTTATTGTTTAAGTAGGCGTCAGAATAGTGTGGGTCTTCTATTACACACTTGAAACATGTTGCACTAAATTGATATGCAATTCTTTTTTACATTAAAAAATATAATTAAATCAAATTGAAGTTTTAAAAGTGAGATAGCATTCAAAGATCAAAATTTGATATGATAGAAGATTTTTCACCGTCAACGAGAACCTAGAAATGGATTCAGCAGTTGTCTATCTCTCTTTATACAATCCTTCCTTGTCTAAAGTAGACGTGTTCATCCACGCAGGCGGCCACACTATCGGCTTCGCCCAATGCTCTACATTTAAACCGAGACTTTTCAACTTCGACGGTGCCGGCAATCCTGACCCGATACTCGACGAATCGCTACTAGCAAGTCTGCGCATCGTTTGCCCGAATCAAGACGATTCCGACACCAACTTGGTTGCATTGGATGCTGCTACTTCGAGCAAGTTCGATAACAGCTATTTCAGGAGCCTTGTCAACAACTCTGGGATTCTGCAATCGGACCAAGATCTCATGGGCGACAATCAGACTGCTGCTTTGGTGTTGAGTTACAGCAAATTCCCCTTTCTATTTTCCAAGGATTTCGGGAAATCGATGGCGAAAATGAGCTGTATTGGTGTTCTTACAGGACAGGAAGGAGAGATACGGAAAAATTGTAGAGTGGTGAATTAGAAATTTGGTTGTGAATGTATGTGTCATGAATAAGTTAAGATTTGGATCAAAATCAGGCCATTGTGGAATTCCAAGTTTGTAAGATTTGGAACACATTTTTATGGTTTGATGAATCATAAAAATCCAATGCCCTGTAACATGAATTTGCTTGTCACGTTAAATTTATAATTTTATTATGAGAAGCGTTTTGATCCATCTTTCATTTTGACAGAATCGGTTGTCGTGATGAGCTATTCATACATATAATAATAAATAATTTTTTACTTTTTAAAGTATAATACAAATGTATTATAAATCGTCTTAAAAATATATTTTCTTTTTATATTAATATAAATATAACGATGCTTTCATCTTTTGAGCTGGAACTGTAATTCAAGTTAATCAATGATAGACACATATATTGTTAAAGGAGAATTGTCGTGTTGGTCATCTTTTTTCTGGTCTTAATTTTGTTAAGAAAAAAAGAATAGCTTTAAAAATATCAACTACAGTATAAAAAAGAAAATGTCAGTAATGACGAATTGTATTATGATATTAAAATTATCAATAGATTTTATTTTATGGTGATAATTTTAAAATTTTTGGTAGAGTCAGTGATGGGTAATAAGTATCATTAGGAATAATTAGTAATAAATAAATTTGTAATGGTATATTTTTAATGCACATATATAATAACAATTCAATAACAACACACGTAATTGTCACTATATTTTTATATATACTGTCTCTATAAATATATAAATAGTTATTAATATTAATAAATTATTAAAAAGATTTTTTCTTTTTATATGGTATAGATTTAGACGAGGGTTCGATTGTTATTTCAAAGTTTCGTACAAATCGCTATTCTTTTTAAATAATTCAATCTAGTAATTTGGATGGGTTGTGTTATTCAGCCAAACAATCAAAATAAACATAAACATAATTAGTATATAATTTATTTTATTTTATTTTTTAAATAACTTATATCGGAAAGTACACATGTTATTATTATTGAATTTAATATTAATTTTCAGAAATATCGTAAATATGGATTAAAAAGGGGGAAAAATAAAGAAAAAGAAAAAGAAAAAGAAAGGAGGTGCAGTAATTGGTGCGTTCATGGTACAGGAGGAGGCGCCTACTCTCCCGCAGAATTGCAGTGCGTGGGCTACGTGACAAACGCCATGATCACGTACGGACAGCGACATTTCAGCCCCGCATATATAGACATTTCCCGAAATTGTTTGTACGTATAGCTGTCCAAGATTGTACCTTTCTCTTGTATGTACCCGCTACTCTACTACTAATGGCACACACAACACGAACACAAGTCCCTTCCCATTCTGCGCCTCGCCAATTTCCATTCTGCACCAAGCACTGAGCGCAAACCCTTGTAAAACCTCCTGCCAACACAAAGAATGTTTGCCTTCCCTTTTTTCTTTTCTGCTTTTCATCTCCCATGACTGAACTCTTTTGCTTTTCATTGATCTGGCAGCTCGCGTTTACTGTGGGGGGTCTCGGCGTCAACTTCATCCGGGGGGAGGTTGTTAGTGTGTGTTTTTGCTTTAGAAGGGATTTGGGATTTTGGGTTTGTTCGTTTCCGTGAGAATGGTGAATCCTAGGTGCTATTTGGATATCAGTATTGGAGGAGAAATGGAGGGGAGAATAGTGGTGGAGTTATACAAAGATGTGGTGCCTAAAACTGCTGAGAATTTTAGAGCTCTCTGTACTGGGGAGAAGGGCATCAGCCCTCACACTGGCCGTCCCCTCCATTACAAGGTTTATTTGATGAACACACTCACGAACAGTCAGATGTCTGCATTTCTCGATTAGAATCTAAATGCATTTTGTTATGGGTTTGTTGTGTTATTATGTTTTTCTTCGTCTTTTGCATTTGGTTTTGTCTATGTGCGTGTTGTATAGTTGAAGGTTCAGATGTCACTTCTGGGAACTGTTGAATATAACCCACTTATTTGCTTGATTCCTGTTTGCATGAGTTTTCTCGTCATGGCAGTGGATGCACCCTATGCCTTGGAGTCAAAGGCACTGTAAAAGCAGTTGAAAAGTACTTTTGTTCTGTGGAAAATCATAGAGAAATCGGAATGCACAGTTGCCAGCAATTGTTTCTAGAATGGATTTGGAATTGTTTTTTTCTCCTGTATTATTGGAATTTTAGTAGTTAAACGTTGTTTAAATTCTCTGTTCCACCAACGAGTTGAAGGATTTCACCATCTTTTTTGTTTCTTATAAATCAGTAGAAGAGTTTAAATATGGATGACTTTGTATGCTTTCAACCAAAACGATTGTAAACTTGTTACAGATGTATGGTTGATAGTCATGATTATAGAACATGTGAATCTTCAATGTGCCTTTGTAATCCATATAGCCTTTGAAAATGTGTGCTCCAGACTTGGTCAAGACATTATGTCATTTTACTTCCAGTTAAATTTCTGATCTCATTCCTTCTCTTGTCTTGATGTGGGTTCAATTACAGGGTTCACACTTTAATCGTATTGTCAAAGGGTTTATGATCCAAGGGGGTGATATATCTGATGGACATGGAGTGGCTGGAGAATCCATTTATGGAGTGAAATTTGAAGATGAAAATTTTGAGCTCAAACACTCAAGGAAAGGGATGCTATCAATGGCTAACTCTGGTCCAAATACCAACGGGTCTCAATTTTTCATTGTTACAACCCAGGCTACTCACCTGGATGGAAAGCATGTTGTCTTTGGTAAGGTGATCAGAGGATTAGGGGTGGTTCGTGCAATTGAGTATGTTTCAACAATAGACAACTGCTGTCCCACCATCGATGTTGTGGTCATTGACTGTGGAGAAATTCCTGAGGGCGCAGATGATGGGACAATTAATTTCTTTAGAGATGGTGATTTATACCCTGATTGGCCAATGGATCTTGATCCCAAACCCAATGATGTCATTTGGATGATTACTGCTGTAGACTCCATCAAAGTCTTGGGAAATGAGTGGTACAAGGTAGTCAATTACTTTGTAATAAGCTTTTTCGTGCTATCGGCTCCAAGTTTTCCTGCAATGGATGGCTTGTTTTCTTACTCATGAACAAGAGTATTATGACTCATAGACTGTAATATTTTCAACAGTAAATAAAATCAGTACTTAATTTATTTTCTTCAAATGGCATATAAAGGCATGAAAACGATTTGTATGCCAGGAATGCATAATCTAGTTTGCAACACATTTATTATATCGTTGTTCTTTTTGCATATGTAGAAGCATGAGTACAAGATGGCAATAAGAAAGTATCGTAAGGCCCTCAAATATCTGGATTCATGCTGGGAGATGAAAGACATTGATCAAGGTGTACCTAGTATTTATTGCAGAGTCCTGATTTTAAGAATGTTTAATGACTGAATATGGATGAAGTAGTTGCATTAGTCTCATTGCAGCATACACATGTTTTGTGCAGTGCAGTGCGATTCTCTGAGGAAAACAAAGTCTCAAATCCTAACGAATAGTTCAGTAAGTTATTCTGTTCTCTCACTCTCTCTGAAATGGCTATCAGATTCAATGGACATAGCACCTATATTAGTGATGTTCTAATATGATATGCGCACAAACCAAGTACGAACTCTGTTGATTGAAAGACCAACTAACCAAATGATAACTGGGCTATGTCCAATTCTGAGATTCTGTGAAAAATAGGTTACGTGGATTCTCATTGACATCTCAGTTGATGAACGGCTTGATTTTCTATGACTTCTCTTATTTCATTCTAGATTTATCTTTAATATTTGTGTGAACTTGCTTATCTTCCCATCAAAGCTGCAGAAAGCCTCTCATGCTGTTCTGTACAGAGAACATAAAAACTCTTTTCTGTTTTTAAACCATTAATATGAGTAACAATATTGTACTGCAGTCTACATTTTCATATTTTCATTCCATGAATTGAGTCACTGGGTCCTAGAATAGCTAGACATATAAAAAGTTATGTGTCTGCATCAATTCTCCTTAATTAGATTTTGAAGCATCGTATCCTTTTCTTTTCCTTTGACACCCCACCTGATTTTACAGGTTATCTAAGTTTCAAGTTTTAGTGTAAACTATAATGAGCTCCCCTCAAGTTTGACATAATATGAATACCGCCTAATTGTTTAAAAATTTACAAATATAACCCCCCCCCCTGTTTGATGAAATTATGTTTTATTGGATGCAGCTTCGGAATTGTCAACTTTGCCCTTCTATAATTTTTTCTTTTTTTAAAAAAAAATTGTAAAAAAAAGTGGGCCAAAGTGGATGGAAAATTTTGAAAAATTGTAAAAAGCGGCCGTTAAAATTAGGGGATATTAGTAATTTTCTAAACAAGAAGGGACATTGTACCTCAGGGAAGCTTGTTGTAGTTTACCCGAAATTTTATGAGTTCATTGTTGTATAAATTGTAAAATTGTCTTCTTTGTTCTGAAGACATTAATTACTTGTGTCTCAACTGAAAAGTAAGAAAAAACTTCCACCAGTTCACTTATCCAGGTATATCTTTATGGAGCTTATATGCATGTCTTCGCTCTTAGATCATGTGAAAGGCTTATATAGCAGGTGATCAAAGTCATATTAATCACTTTGAATATTCCTTACTGAATTATGTACTGTGTAACTGCTTTATTCACCACTCAATTCTTTCCTTTTAACTTATTCAGGAGTGCTCTTTTGTTGTGCCAAATAACATTTGACCTCCTTGCTTCAGGTCTGCAAGTTGAAGTTAGGAGATCTTAAAGGAGCACTGCTGGATGCAGACTTTGCTATTCGTGATGGAGAAGCTAATGCAAAAGCTTTCTACCGCCAAGGCCAGGTTTTTGTGTCATGTTAATCTAACTATAACATCTACCAACTTTATTTTTCATATTGTAACAATGATACACGGCTTACACCAGCTATCAGTTCCATATCTTAAGCTTGTTTACTGGATGAATTTGTTGTTCCACTAGTATACATACAGTTCAACTCTAGGAAACACTCATGATAAACGAGCAATAGACTCACCAGTTTAGTAGTGTCACATTTTTCTGGTGCACGCGTTTTGCAGTTGCTTCACAATCTTGGTCTTTTGTGGAAAATCATTTTCAGTGGCTAGTTTTTCTTGTATGTCTTTCAGGCATATATGGCACTCAATAACATTGATGCAGCCGTTCACAGTTTTAGCAAAGCATTAGAATTGGAGCCAACTGATGGTATGAAATACATATCATCTTATTTTTGGAGTATGATAAATTTTCTGTTTTCTGGACAATACTTTCTGCCAAAACAATACTTCTTCGTTTTATGCACTGCTGAAAAAAATGTTCTCATAAGCTTTAACCAGTAGAATTTGGGTAGTGACTGGAAAATTAGAAGTGTATGAGACCTAGAAGCCTGAGGCCTTGAGCAACAAAATTTGAATTTGTTTTAACAATTTTTGAATAGATTTATATGCAAATACTTCTATCTGACTGGAAGAAATAAAGGCTTGCTTTTATGTTTTAGGTGGTATTAAGAAAGAGCTATCTATTGCAAAGAAGAAGGTGAGTTTCCAGTTTTACATGAATAATTTGGTGAGCCATGTGTTGAGTACTTTTAAATGTGGTTGCAATTTTAACAGATTGCTGATAGGCGTGAACAGGAGAAAAAAGCTTATTCAAGAATGTTTCAGTAAAAATTGAAGTTTATACATTGTAAGTTGGATTTTTGTTTGATTGTCATTTTCTTGTTTTCTATGTCATACTCTCTTCACAAGCTGATTTGCTATTGACTTTTCATGCTAAATGCAGGCTACAAATGACTTGGTGCCAGTTAAACTCCTTGGCTCATGTCCAAAATGATATTACTTGTCAAGTGAATTGTAAGATTACATTGTACTTGACTCTGAACCTAATTTTGTCATAGTTATGGTGCATAGCACCATAACCATGGAAGGGAACATGACTTCTAGATGTAGGAATAGCTCTGAAAGAGAAAGCATTAAGACCTTTGTGTTGCCAATCATTTAAAGTACTTCGACAACTTCCTTACAAGAAAAGTTCTTATTCGAACGAAAATAGATGATTTCTTTTTCTTGACTAAATTGCTGTAGTTGTTGTTTCTGAACTGCTGTTGTATATTCCTTTTATTAACTCTGGTTGGTGAGTTTGTCTGAGCTTTAGAAAAGCGTCTTTGATTGGTTTGGTGTCCTACTCTGATAGCATGTTCCCCTGTTTTCTTCTTGCTCTTTTCATTGCGAATTGTTTGCTCAGTCATATTCCTTTGGCTTGAAATGTTATGAGGATATATATTCTGCAATCTCCTAAAGGCCAAGTCTCGGCTGTGCTCTGCTGCAAGTTTTTCTTCCTCAGATACCGAAATTCGCCACTCTGCTAGTGAAGTTTGTTCTTTAGCTTTTCTTTTCAGAAAGTCATATTCCTCTTGAGTTAGCTGGACCATGATATTGGCTGTCTCTGAGTTATTGATGTAGTTAAGCGCTTGAGCTGCTGAGATTGCAAAAGCTTCTGCTTCCAGCTGTAAGGCTTCATAAGTGAGTTCCAATGTCTGAAGAGTCTGCCTCTTGAGCCGTAAGACTAATTTCAGCTTTGATCTCCTTCTGCGCTTTTGATCCATTTTCATCTTCAGTTGTTCCATCTCTTCCTGTGCCTTATGCAGAGCTTGATTTTTGTCATTGATCATCATACGGAATTTCCGTTCTTCCTCCTTTGTAGACTTGATGGACATATCTGTAGTTCCTAGCTGAGCTTGAAGCTCTGAAATGGTAATATTTGCTTTGAAAACTCTGTCTTTTGCACTTGCTAACTCGGCCTGCATCTTTTCAAGCTCATCGATGAGGGGTCGAGAGTCTAGCCATGATTGCATGGCATCATCTTTAGCCTGTCTGAGATCTTCTTTCATCTTTTCCAGTTCTGCTATTTTCACTGTCAATAAGTAGCTGCTATTGGCTTCTGAGCCTCTCATTTTTAATGCCGGGCTACCTACGATATCATCGTTGATCCCCATTTGCTTCCCGAACTGTGTGCTGAGCTCAATTCTTGCATCTGATTTATAGTTTCTTCACTTGTGACTGCATTTAGTTTCTTGTTCCACAAATTTACTCTTGATGAGAACATGTGTCGGTCATTTTCTGAATAACCTGTCATTTGAATTCTTTAATGTCCTTTAAGCTTTGTTATTATAAATGTTCGGTCCATCAATCATTCTTTATGCTAATCATACGGCAGACTGTGTTCCCAACTCTGTTCTCTTGTTTTCTTTAGTACAAGCTTGTGACAGTCTAGCGCCAAAAGTTCATAGATTTATTAAAATATCCACCATGTACTGCCACACCAATCTAATTTCTAGTGTGTAACTGTGATTATCAATAGCCAATAGTCAGCACCAATAGTTTATAAGAAGAGGGAAGAAAAATGATGTACGGAAAGCATCTGATGAAGCACCCATGTTCCATGCAAAAAAACACATGCAAAGTTCTAAAGAGGAGCTTTGAGTAGTAGGAGAATCCTATGATAATCCAGGTTTTTGTTATTGTGGAGACAGGTATCCAGGATTTTGGACATGGTTAGAGGTCTCTGCAAATTCTGTTGAGAGGACATGAAAATCAAGAAAGAAATTGCATGTTTATTTAATTGCATACATGGAATAAAAATGATATGCTAATATAGCTCTTAAAATTTTCTGTACCATGCTTGTGTTGTCGTATTTGTGATCTTTTAAGTTTTTATATGGAGTGTATGGCACGAGACATGACTGTGTAACATATTTTTCTATATGCGAGAATAAGCACAAAATGCATGTTTAGTCCTATTAAACAGCCCTAGTATCACTTTTAGTAGCGTATCTACTAAACATGTTCTAAATATATATGCATCATACGTATATGTACTGTATACGTACGCATTGGTAATTGATTTATAGAGAGTAATCATATCATAAAAAGTATCATGCTCAATATGATTTTATTGACTATCGTATTGTAAAATATTAAATTCAGAAAAATATTCAAGTGAAATTAGACAAGGTTATAATATTATTTCAACCAATTTTGTTGAATTGTCTTTGTTTCGTATTTTTGCTTTGGAAAAAAGTTGTGGCATCCGACTTTCAATAGACATTTCCATTTTGGTTCGTCTTTTATGGCCTAATTGATAACCTAATTTTGGTTGAAAATGCATATTGGGTAAGACATGAAGAACATGGGAGTTGTTCCCTTTAGATGAAATGCATTTGTACCGTCTTCTCCAAACATTCCATTATTGAAAATTGATTGAGAAAACTTAAAAAGTGGGAATACAGTGTTTGGTAAAATAACAACTTGGAACTATTACTGCATAGATCAAAATACCCATCATATTAATTTTTGGGAGGTATCTTGCAATATTACTGAATTCTAGTGCGGAAAATAGATGTAAAAGAAAAACGAAACTAAAAATAGAATATCTAAGAAAAAGTTTCGTATTTGGTTAGAATGGGAAAGTAAAAGTGAATGCATATAAATTTGTTTTAGAACTCCAATTTGTTTCTGTCCATTGGATGGAAAAGTGAATATATAAATTAGAAACACAAAAAATTCCCCTCCAACATTTTTCCTTCTCCTACTAAAATATTTCGTTCTTGTTCTTGCTTTGTGCATACTTCTATTGATATATTTCTAATATTGAATCGTTGGTTTCCTAGTGCTAAATAAGGAGATATTGTTAATCGATATAATTATAAAAATTAAATTTTTCCCTTTTATTTTATTTTTTTCATATTAAACTCGGAAAAATATTCAAAACGTACTTTCATTTCGACCATACCAAATAATTCTACAAAAATATATTATTCTCTCCCGTGACAAACAAAATTCATTTTTTTTCCCGCACTCTGACTTTATTATGTAGTATAGGTGTTGAATGAAATACATTAAGAATCAAATTAAGTGGATGTTAATTATGTGGAACAACTTTCTTCCGGGACTTCTTCTCATGGGCTAGCAGCTTTGCAAAGCGGGCCAAAGCTTGCTCGTTTGTGCCTACCCCTTTAACCGGCTCCTGCCTGCCCGTATCCAAATTCACTCGACAAACCTGTTTCTTCAGCAGCAATTTACCTATATTGGCAAGTCTCTGCATATTCTGTGTGGTTGAGATATCAACAGATGCTGCCTCCCCAGACAACATATCCTCCTACATTTTCAAAACAAAAAAAGTTATTCGAAAAGATGGCATAAATTCGTGACATGATCATGATTCTTGATTCTTCTTCTGTATACCTCAATACGAAGGTAATTCTTTTCGTTGCCAAAGGACTGGAAAAAGGTCGAGACATGGATATCGACTATGTCAGAACTAGCGTCTCCATAAATATCGATCAGTGGGGTGGATCCCTTGTAGTATAGCCAGCTGAGCAAGCCCCAGTTGGTCGCTTCTCTTGCATTATACTTCTCTTCATGTTTGGGCGTGCCGGTGCCTAATGACAGCACCAGCATCCTGCTGCTGTCCATCGGCTGCATGTTCATTAGTTCAAAGTTCCCCCCCAAGATTTCTCTGGAAATCTGTACAATGGCCATTAAGGTCTGGAAAAATTCAATTGGTCAGTTCGGTGTGCTATTCTACAATGAAATAAGAGACAAGAAAACTAGTTTGGATTTCATGTCCCGTACGCATGATGACACGTAACAGGCCACTCACTGGATTGTTTGCAGCAACCCCTCCATCGATGAGATCAAAGGTTCGCCTTTTTCCCTTTGCGTCTTTGGTCTCAAAAAAGTGAGGCGGGAGATAAGTAGGAGCAGCAGAGGTCCCCAGGCAGATGTCTGACATTAGAGCATTCTTGGAAACATCTGCCTTTCCCTGTTCCAGGTTTCACACAAGTTTATAAGTATATGTAACAACAAATATGCAGTTGAAAAGATGATCATGATTTGAGTATTATAATATGTGTTGTGTTCAATGGATTTTACCTCTTTGGTGGTGAAGATAATAGGTTGCAGGTGCTTGAGATCAAATGTGGGGATCACTACATTCGTCAACGTCTGGCTCACTGTCACATTGCCTAGCAGTTTCCGAATCAATGATTTCAGGTACTTCCCATCATACTTTGGGCCGCCAAGCAAATTCGCAATGATGTTCACAAAGTTGTTTCGGCTGATGAAGATACAACATTTGTGATCAGTGCTTGCTCGTTCAACAAAAGGATGAGGACAAACGAAATCATTAGTTTAAACTCACCGACTCGCTGGGAAGATTTTGGGACAGTGCTCGAAATAGAACCTAGTGAGATTTTTGGCAGCATACAGTGGCCGATTATCATTACCGGGAGCAGCCAGCATAGCGGTAAGCAGACCGCCTGTGCTAGTTCCCGCAATTAGATCAAAATAATCTGCAATTCTTGCATTCGGACCATCTATTTCCTGTCACGAATCAGACATCAGAAACTGACAAAGCAACTGACATCAGACAGCCAAGAAACGTGTAGAATGCGGTTGATTACCTGGAGTTTGGATTCAAGGTGGGCTAGAACTGTTCCAGGGATGATCCCTCTTATGCCGCCTCCATCAATACTCAACACCGTCGCCATTCTTCCCTTTATTTGAGCATTAGAAAGCATCGGCAATAGTAGAAACTGGAGAGCTGCAAGCAAATCCAGAGCAAGAAAGACAGCCCTTTTGACCATTTTTTCTCAACAGTTGGACGATGTGAGGTACAACACCAATCGCAACACGAATCTATCAACGACCACTCTATTTACAGACTGCAGGTGTTAACTTTAATGTTTCAGATTTCGAACTTTTATGGGATGCTGGTGCTGTTTTACGAGATGTGTGTGTGAATTTTACAGTAGTTTCTTACGTTGTTGTGTTTGATAAACAAAATGTAAAAATTCTGGTGATCTTTGTGTGTGTTTATAGTAAAGTGTTGTGTTGTATTGATGTACAACAACCAATGTAGTTCGTGTTTGAGTCGTTTATTTCTGACTGTGATGAGCAATCTGCGCTTAACTGCCTCTGTACCAAAATTAGATATTAATTCCTTTCAAAGCTGACCTCAGACATGAATGCAAGAATAACGGTTGTAAGAACCTGACAAAAATAATTTATTTTGTTTTATAAACATATCCAACGCGTGTGCAATAATAATTAATTTATTAAATAGTTTTATAAAATTGTATTAAAGAACCCGACAAAAAGGAGGGGAAAATAAAAATTAAATAAAAAATAAACATTATGTTCAGTTTTGTTTCTGGAGTGTTTTGTTTTGTATTTTGGAGATAGAGAGAGAAAAATAGAGATAAATAAGTGTGTGTTGAAGATAGAGTGTATATTTGGATTTATTTTTAGAGGTAATTTAAAATATTTTAAAATACGTGGTGCATGTCTGTTGTTGGAATTCGGGAGACAAAAGTCACTGTTCATTGTCAGATCATGTCTCTTTTATATATTTTTTATATATAAATATATATAAATATTGTATGTTTAATGTTGTATTTTTTGAAGACAAAAATAACTTATAATTGTCAAATCATATTTTTTTTATATTATATTTATATATATGTGTGTATATATCTATTATATATAAAAAGTTCAAAAATTAAAAAATACATAAACAAGATGTGAAGATAAACAGACAAACATAAAATGTGTTTTATCTTATTTTGAAGATTATCTAAAAATGAAACCAAACATGGTGATAATTTTTTTAACTGCATATGATAGTGGAAACCTGAAAGTTGAAGGGTGGCAGGAAAAAGAAAAGAAAAGAAAATGACCCACGAGAAACAACCAAACTCTCCCCTCTTCGGACTTCAATTATTAAAAGTTCAGATAAATGGTCCCTTGTGCACGACATGACAATTATTCTCATTTATATTTGAACGTTATGCGCCCCATTCTCTTCGATTAGGACTATTTGGTTGCTTCTAACATCCTCAGCCTTCAATGTGGATGGTTATAATCCGCGACACTCCAAAAACTTATTTGTTACTATATATTAGATATTGCATTCACAATTTAAAGGGAAACAAAATAAAATCATAAATACTTCAAGTAAGGTATCTCATATATTTCAAATGCTTCTTTATATATTTGATAAAGAAAACAACCACCAACAATTTTGTAGATAAACATAGTATCCTGTATCTAAGTCATCATGTTGTGCTCGTATCTATCCACACCTAAGTTGGACACCAGGGGGCAAAGGTGGTAGGCCGGCGACTGTAGAATGGTACAAGATTATTGTTAAAATCCCGAACAATTGGGGATTAAATCCCGACATTATCAAACAAACGTTACAATAGTAGCTGAATGAATAAGTTATTCTTAGTCATTACATATATATAAGTTGAGTTCCTATCTTGAATCATTATTCTCCACAAATTTATTAATTAAACCAAAAAATATTGCAATGATGTGAAAATATGGTAGCAGGTGCAGGCAAACTCCTCCAGTGTGTGATGTATGTATACTTCTAACTTCCTACCCGGAGTTTCCTTTCATCAGAGAGAAGCTTGGCAAACCGGGCCAGAGCTTGTTCATTGGTTCCCTCTCCGTGAACTGGCTCCGGCCTGCCCGTCTCCAGGTTCACCCTCGAAACCGGCTTCTTCAGCAGGCTCTCCCCTATCTGCACAAGCGTCTGCATATTCTTGATAGTTGAAATATCAAGAGATGATGCATCCCCAGCCAACCTGTCCTCCTTTATTTCATCCAAATGCCCCAAAACGAATAAAATATTTTAGAATGTAGAATATTTCTGGTCGTAAATGTTGCACCTCCTATTTCATTTAATATTTATCTGTCTCGTGAATAAAATATTTCCTTAAATATGTAAATAATGCTTATATGTTAAATAAAATACGAGATGAACTGTATTCAAAAAATCTGGGTTGGTTTACCTGAATACGAAGGTAGTTTTGTTCGTTGCGGAGGGACTGGAAAAGGGTGGAGACATGAATATCGACCATGTCGGAGCTAGCATCCCCATAAATATCGAGCAACGGTGTGGCTCCGTTGTTGTATACCCAGCCGAGCAAGCCCCATTTGGCAGCGTCCCCCGCGTTATATTTCTCTTCCAGTTGGGCTAAGCCGGTGCCCAACGACAGCACCAGCATCCTGTTGCTGTCCATCGGTTGCATGTCGACTAGTTCAAATTTGCCCAGCAGTATTTCTTTGGAAATGTGTGTTATGGCCATTAGAGTCTGTCATAACACAATCAAGACTCAAATCAGATTCTTTTCTCCTATAAACAACATAACAATCTTTGGAGGGTTCTAATATCAGTCTGAATCTTCTAATATAAATTGGTATAACTGCACTGATATAATTGTATATAATTTCATGCTTGCATGTATAAAGTTTTATACACGTAGTACGTATAAACAATAGTGCAGTACGAGATGTAAGCGTAGGTCCAGATTGATCGTAACAAGCTACTCACAGGATTGTTGGCGGCAACCCCTCCATCAACAAGATCAAAAGATCGCCTTTTCCCATCCGAATCTTGAGTTTCAAAGTAGTGAGGTGGGAGATAAGTTGGAGCAGCAGAGGTGCCCAGGCAGACATCTGATAGCAGAGCATTCTTGGAAACATTTGCCTTTCCCTGTTCGAAATTCAAACAGAATCATCAAGATTGTCTATTCCCACTAATAAAAGATTGATAATCATGATCAATACGTACATCTTTGGTTGTGAAGATAATAGGTTGAAGCCGCTTGAGATCAAACGTTGGAATCACCACATTTGTCAAAGTCTGGCTCACTTTCACACTGCCTAATAGCTCCTGAACCAGTGATTTCAGGTACTTCCCGTCATACTTTGGCCCGGCAACCAAATTCGTAATCGTGCCCACAAAGTTGTTTCGTCTGTTACCAACATGCGATGTTTGCAATCAGTTCTTCATAATTCAGCAAAGGATTTCAGAAATAAATGAGCAAAACAACATTGTCAGTTTACAAACTTATTACCTGCTCTCTGGGAAGATATTGGGGCAGTGCTCCAAGTAGAAGTTAGTAATGTTACTTGCAGCAAAAACAGGACGATTATCTTTACCAGGAGCAGAGAGCATAGCGGTAATCAGACCGCCTGTGCTTGTTCCTGCTATCACATCAAAGTAATCTGCAATTCTTGCATTCGGGCCGTCTAGTTCCTGACAAAAGTTAACGAGAATCAGACACTAAAAACTGACGAAAGATACTGATCACAAGTGGAAACATGGCGCTTATAATTACCTGGAGTTTGGACTCAAGGTGGGCTAGAATCGTGCCGGGGATTATCCCTCTTATGCCACCTCCATCAATACTCAACACCGTCACCATTCTTCCCTTGGTTTGAGCATTAGAAAGTGCTGGAAATAGTAGGAACTGGAGAGCTGTAAGCAAATTCAGAGCAAGAAACAGAGCCCTTTTCTCCATTTCACCTCTACAGTATGATGATACTTTGCAAGAATTGATGAGATTTCTGACGACCCAGAAAGGTGAATGCCGACTCAGTTTATAGCAACTGTTTTAGGGCAGTACTGTACTAGTCGTCAGATCAGTAATTTTTTATACTTTTTCTTTGAAGTTTCCTGCTGAGCAGTAAGGTGTTGATGAGTTCACGGGTGAATTTTCATGTTCCTTGTCGTCTCCTGTAGACCGCAACTGTCAATATTGTCTAATTTGTGAAACTAAACATGTCATGTCGTAATCTTGGTCGCTGCTTTACTGATAAAATAATGTGTAGGGATAAGAGTTTAAGATGGCTTTCTCAGGACCAGAATGTAGAAAAGAGGCTACATTGCTTTTTTGGTTGCATTTTTGTCCCATGTTTTATGATTGGTTTTTTTCATCTCAAAATTATTAAAGGGTTCGCAAAGTTAGTTCCATAAGTTTATTTTGTTGAGTGCAAGGGCAAAATTTGTTAATCTTTGGTGAATAAATTGTTTGTTTAGTCCATAAAGAATGAGAGCGTGCTTTTCTGGCTCCATTATTTATGGGATTTTTGTTTTTTTTTTATATCAAAATTATTAAAAAAAAATTGCAAATTTAGTGATAGAACTTCATTTCTGTGAATTTTGAACGGCAAAAGTTGTTTTATGTTAGACACATAAGATGGCTTTGTGTCTGTTTTATCTCTAGTTACTAATATAAAAATATGGATGCTAAATTATATTTTTTTATTTTTTTGTTAATTTTCAAATATATATATACACACACACTGGTGCAATTTTATCCCAAAAAAACTTGTGAGATTAATAATAATTCATGCAATGTCATCCTTCTTACTTACTCTCCAGTTTGTATAAGTATTTTGGTGGGGAAAAAATAAAAGAAAGAAAGAAAGGAAATACTATGGAATAACAAATGATGAGATCCTAATTGTAATTTTCTAAATGTTGGGGGGCTAATATGTAATTAAATTAAACATCAGGAAAGGCCACTTTAATCATCTTTTTTTCTAACCCCGTGTGCTCTTAGAATCAAACATATATAGAATTAAAATCTTGAATTCTTTTAGGCTTATGTTTGTTCGTTCTATGTGCATTATTTTACTAGTCAAAATTCCTATACCAACAACTTTGCATTAAAGAAGAAGGAGACGAAAATTAGTTATCAACCAAATTAGCCAAAAAATAATAATAATAATCATAAATTGCATTGACTTAAAATCACAATTGTTGACCATTGGCAGTCGGACAGAAGCTTCGGTTTGTTCAATAATGGTCTGCAATGTGAATTGGGCCTAACTGAGTTGACCGATTAATATATAGAGTCAATTCCGGAAAGAGAAAGTCTGCGCTACCAAATCGGAATAGTCTCAACTCCAATCTACAGAAGCTTTCCTTCCAACAACAGTGAGAAGGCGCGTGTTCTAATGTCTTTGGTTTCAAAATTTATTGATGTTATTCTATTTTTATATTGTTTATATATTATATATTAATTATTTGATATGCTGAATAGTATATAATTATTGATAATTATTAAATATAAATATTTAATATTAATAATTATAATTAATTTATTTAAAAAGAATAATAATTCATCATTTTTGCTTTAAAATATATATATTAGAAAAGGTATGCTTTGTGATTCTAAAAATTAATTATAACTGATTTATTCAAAAAAATAATAATTTATCATTTTTACTTTTATATATATATATATATAAAAAGGTGTGCTTTGTACAACTTAGAATTCTAAGGTACAACCAAGAAAAAATTACATACATGCCTATTTCAACATTACACCTTGAATATTTGTACCTACAGATATCAAGATTTAGACTGTTTGTCATGTAAATATTCAAACAAGTTCGATTTTGATCTTATAATATTAGATCTATACGGTAGATTTTCTTTCAAATTTACAATGTTCAATCTTATATCTCGTCTCAATGAGAAAAAATACGATCGAATAAGTTTAAGTGCAACAAAAATAATAATTTTTTAATGTGTACTTAGACGTTAGATGAAAAAGAATAATAATGTAATGAGTATTGTTTTTTTTTTTTTTCCACACAAATAAGTACAATTTTGTTCTTGCTCTTAAGATGGAGAGTGTGTTTATTATAATGTGTATTTGTCTCATTCAGTATAAATTACAATAATATCAATTTATTGATCGAATTGATGTGTTTTTTTTTTTAAATTTATTAATAATGATGTAATATTTCATTTTCATAGAAACTAAATGGAGAGAGTGTTCCAAGGTCTGGAGGGGCAGATCATCATTCATTTAAGTCAAGAAACGCGTTTTCTCTTGCTTGGGTGGAGAACGTAACACCAAAAGCGTGTCCACAAGACCAGAAAAATGCACCTGCCATAACCTTATTCAACTTTCATCATTTTCCTTTTTTCATGTTCTAATTTCCTTACTATCAGCGTGAGCGACAAGACACACTCATAGTCTGTGTACAAATATATAAATATATTAAAATGAAAAAATAAATACTTATAATAGAATGGACAATAATTTAAATGTTAATTTATAATTAATTGATTGATCAAAATAATTAATCTTGTACTGAATCAGACATAATAAAATTAATGTAAAATTAGATTATTATCATGATCTTGAATTTTCATACTACAACATATTTATTGTGTTTGGTGCAGTTTGGAATCAATACTAAATATATAATTCATCAGTCGTAAATTGGTGTCTCAATTATTTTGATATGTTAATTTTAATATTTATTTTATTTATTAAAATTTCATCCATCCATCTAAATTTTCACTATTTCATTATCTATCCTTATAACGATGAAAATATACGTCATCACATGTATTAACGAGTGAATATGTATAGAGGTACATATGAATTTTTTTCTCAATTTTTTTGTTATTATTATCAAATGCGGTGAATTTTGTTTAATAAAGAAATTTATTTATTAGATAGAAGCAAATTTTAACAGTATTAGATATAATTTTTCAAATTTCAAAGAATTTATATGTAATTGTAACAAATTTTATATGAGGAAAGTATAGTAATTCGAGTTATTTATATCTAACAATTTAATGATGCGTAATTAGTAATTATATTTAAATAAACAAAAGAATAATAAACATGGGATTGAAGTTCCAAAACCGGGTTTCCGTAATGGCCCGGCCGGCCCGTAAATGTAAAACAACTGAACTGGAAACAGGCCCGAGAAGAGCTCGATTCGCATGCCATGAGCTCAGTAGGCCTCACTAGCGTAAAATCTCCGCCTCAGCGCCATTCCTCCCCTTCTCCGCCATTGCCCATTAATCGCCGTCACTTCAACTCGCTGCTCTTCAAGAGCCAGAAAATCTTTCAGCCAGTCTGCCTTAGCTTGATCCTCCTCGATTTCATGGCTGACTCCGACACCAGGTCCGAATTCACGCTTTCTTTTGTTTTGCGTAAATGGTGATTTCTTCAGTTTCAATGGTCAATAGTTGCTTGTATATATCTCTGACAATTATACTGGCAAGTACCCAAGAATGCATTTTTCTTTCCGGCCCTAGATTTTGTCTTTGGTTCGATTGGAATAGCTCGAGTCCCAGAAAATTGGAAATCGAGAATTTGGATTTCAGTTGATAGTTTGGCCGGATTAAGACTGCTTGACGTTCGATGTCTTTCAGGGCTTCTGTTTTACCTCAATCTGAGTGTGATGAAAATGGTGGAACGATTGAAACTGTTGGACGGAACTACGCGGAGATTATTGTGATTCGTCACGGTGAAACGGAATGGAATGCTGATCGCAGAATCCAGGTCTTATTGCCTTCATTTCTTTGTTGATTTTCTGCGTCTGTACGCACGAAAAATGAAGCTGCAGTTTCGTTAAGATTATTCCTATTGTTAAATTTGAATTAGAACTCATTACCATGCTTTACACCAGCCTCAGGGTTTTCAAATGTTTGGCAATATTTATTCCTGGGATTCATTTGAAAATAGAAAATATTTTTAGAGAGAGAGAGAGAGAGAGTTTGTATTTCGCTTGATGATACTTCTATCCAAATTCAAGCATCATTTAGTTTTCCAGACGTGCGGGAATGCATGTTCTTGTTATGAAATATAAATAACCTGTTTGTACCACTTCTATGTAATTTTTCCATGGCACATAAGCAGTAAATGACTATTAGTGGATAATTGTTTCACTGATATTGTCTTTGTTTTGATTAGGGGCACCTAGATGTAAACTTGAATGATGTTGGGAGACAGCAAGCAGCTGCGGTATGTCATGATTCTTGAACTTTCTGGTATCTTGATGGTTTTTGGCATGGTATGCTTTAGAATTTGTTATTTCTTGCTCAAGGTGGCTGACCGGCTTTCAAGGGAGCCTAAAATTTCTGCAGTATATTCATCAGACTTAAAGCGAGCATTTGACACTGCTAAGATAATAGCAAAAAGCTGTGGGGTACTTGAGGTATGATATAAGGATCAACTTTAGCTGAAATCCATCACTTTTATCTTTTTTAACTGAAGGGTAGATAATCAACCACTTGTTTCGACAGCCATTCATTAGCCTGGAAAAGTCAAACATATTTTACTTGTTAATATTTACAGCATTTACGAATATTTATAGACAAGAACTTGAATTTTGGAGCTCATTGCCATAATTTCCCATTTGAGTCTCTCATACTGTCAAAATTTCACTGCTCAACTTGGATTGTTGCTGGCAAACCAGATCCCATGTAAAGAGCGTCTTACGTAGTTATTTTCTCACCTTTTCTTTTCCAAATTTTCTCATTGAGGCTTTGATATCCTTTCTATCCAAGTTTGATCTCTCTGTTCTGTCTTTTATCTCAACATGTTTCCCTTTTTAGGTTATATTATATAATCAGGTTCTAATACTTCTGCTGATAATATGTAAGAGGCAGAAGGAGTTTGATTTTTCCAGCAGAAAATAACTGGAGTACTTTGTAACGTCATCTATGATCTGTCTAAATGTTAACCAGGCTTACGTTATTATTATTTTTATTTTTTTGGCTTTAATTCTTTTGTATGCTACTTTGCATATGTTTGCTTCTGAGTTTTTCTCTTTTTCCCCTCTCTCTGATGTTGCACTTTCAGATGCCATAATTAAAAGGTTTGATGCATGTTTTTGTTCAAGAGATCCATTATTACATAAAGGGCACACCTTTTGATAATGGAAAACATCTTCGACCTATTCAACATGACTAGCATTACATGTGAACACACATGTATTTCTCCAAATGTGACAATTGTTACTAGTAGCGTTTCATCCTGAATGTTGTGTTGTTTCCATCAGGTGATTAAAGACCCAGACTTACGGGAAAGACATCTTGGGGACCTTCAAGGCATTATCTTTCATGAGGCTGCCAAGGTTAATCCAGAGGCTCACAAAGCATTTGTATCTAACCAAAAGGATCAAGAAATTCCAGTATGTTCCCTCTCCCTCTCTGAGCAAAGTATTTTGTTGCCTCTGTCTATGTCCCTATTTACATAGTAACTGCTAAAAGCCAGCATATATAAAGCTGCATCAAGAAGTATTTCTGATATATTACCTGTACTTATCTTTCGAAATCTCATGAAATTAGCTAGTGGCATCCTTTAATAAACTATGGATCACAAGAATGTTACTGTGGCTGTGCTATAACCAAGTTTCTACTGCTATATTCACTATATATGGTTATTTGAAGTCAGTAAATCCAAAATGAGCACGAATTTGCTGCCTGTTCAGTCTGGCCCAGCTTGCAGGTCACTTATGGGCAGACCATCTGAGCAACGAGTTCTGTGGCAATCAATACACCATTTCTTGTTTGCATAAATACAAGAAAAACCATTACAGTGCTTATGCCTCACGCCGCGTGCTTGGACAGTAGTTACTTAAGTCAGTCTCTTCTAGAGTGAAATCTATTTCTGGGATGTTTCCATATCTGTAGCTAATCCATAACATATGCAGGGTGGTGGGGAGAGTTTTAGTCAACTGTATGAACGATGCACATCGGCTCTGCAGAGGATCGCAAACAAACACAGAGGTAGTGTTTGCTTAATATAACATGAATACAACTCACAAATCTCATCCAATTTTCATTTTAATGCAGGAGAGAGAGTCGTTGTAGTCTCCCATGGCGGTACCATCAGAGCACTTCACAAAAAGGCTTCTCCGCATAGAGGGCCTAGTGCACGAGTTCTTAATACTTCTGTAAATGTGTTTCATGTGTCTGACAACGAATGGAGCATTAAATCATGGGGTGATGTGAGTCATCTCGACCAGACAGGATTTCTGGAGTCGGGTTTTGGTGGGGACAAACATTCTGGATAGTTAATTGTTGAAAGAAGTATAATTATTTCTACCAGAATGACAAGCCAGTAACTTAGACTCAATAAGATCCATTTTCTCCCTGGATGAACACTTATAGGAAATCACATATATCTTTGTTAAGATCCAAGTATTCCTGTGCTAGTCTAAAACTTATATTTACAACAGTTTGCTTTACTACAGTCTAATTAAGGAGTTCTCCTTACTCATTTCTTGTTGTGTCGTCTGAATGTCGTAATTGTACTTGCATGTGATCGTCATGGCTTGATGTACCTTGAGGAGTTGCATGGTTCACGTACATTGTTGTCTATCAATGCAAGAGATCTGATCTCACAAAATGTGTTTGAACAACCTGAGATGCTTCAGATTCAGGCATCCTGGAACTTTACACTTACAACTTTTACAAACTGATGAGATGGTAGTGGTACCATGATTTACAAAATTTTGGTCTGGTGTTTTCTATGTTACTCTAGTGTCGTGTCAAATTAATATCATTATGTTTGGTTTTGTTTTTAACTTGTTTTTGGTATTTTGTGGAGATAGAGAGAGAAAAACAAAGATAAATAAAAATAAGTTAGAGATAGTGTGTATGTTTGGATTTGTTTTTGAAGATAATATAAAATAAGTATGTTATGTTTGATGTTGGGTAGTGGGGAGACAAAAAATACTGTTCATTGTCAAATCATGTCTTTTTTATATATATTTATATATATATATATATATGTATAAAAATATATATAATTTATTTAGTTGTGAGTGGATTAAAATAAATATTATTTCCTAATTATATATGTATGGAAATGAAAAAAATAATTTATGTAAATACACTTTTAAAAATAATTAAATGCACTCTAATAATGGATTAACAATATTTTTTGTTAGTTGTTCTATTCGAGGTGATAAATTTAAATACATTATTCAAATAATGTAATATATGAATTAACCGTGTAGAATAATTATATTATTTTATATTTTTTAAAATTTTTAATTATTTCAATGATGTAGAAAATATTACGTATAAAATATTAAGTGGTTAAAATAAAATATATTTGTGTTTAAAAATCAAATACTTAGAAACAAGACAAAATACTTAAAAACAAGATAAAAACATGGCAAAACAAGCAATGACAAACATTGCTTCTGTTTTGGGCCATCTCTGAGATGACCCAAAACCGAAAACAAACATAAGGTATATAATTCATAGATATTTTTTTATAGAAAGAACAAGATATATAATTAAATTAAATTGTAATTTAAAAGTGAAATACATACTAGATGAGTTGATATGGTACCATTGTGATAAAAACATCCTTAACCCAAAGTTTCTTGCTGATCATCTCATCCGGAATTACATATGAAATTATTCGCTTAAACTTAATAATAATAATAATAATAATTGATTAATTCACTCAAAAATTATAATAAAAAAGGACGGTTGACTTTGACAATCCTACGGGCCGCAGTCAATGACACGATGACTCCGTCTCCGTCTCTTCCAAAACTGCTGTCGCCTAAACCCGCAGCTCTCTGAAAGCCCGAACAGCTCTAAGCCACTCTGCCTCAGCTTGTGCCTGCGCATTTCCATGGCCGCTTCAAGGTTCGTAGAAAAAACACATTCATATGCACCACATAGATGTTTCATTACATGCTTTATTTCAGTAAGCAGTGGATTCCTTCAGCCCGCACAACCAGGATGCAATGTCTTATGGGCCCTGTAAAACGATTGCAATAGCTTCAGTTCCGCAAAAAAAGGGATCAAGAATTCGAATTTCAGTTGAAATCTGGCTGGAAATAAGAGTTGCTGATGTGTCGTTTTCTTCAGGGATTCTGTACCATCTCAATATGGGAACGGTGGACTGATCGAGACTATCGGCCCTAAATATGCAGAGATTGTTGTAATTCGCCACGGCGAGACGGAATGGAATGCTGATCGCAGAATCCAGGTATTCACTTTCTTCCTTACTTCTCGACGTCAATTCCTTAGGTGCGGCTTATCATGAGTTGGAGCCAAGAAAATGAAAGCAAAAAAAGGAATCAAGAAATAAATTTTGGACTTTGGAGTTTGAATTTGTGGTTTTTTATTAAACCAGCCACCAGCAATAAGATCTTCAAATGTTTACTAACAAATACTGTTACAAGGAAATTAAGTTAAAGAACAAGAATCTAAAAGAACTGCAGCCAGCAGGGCCACTATTGGGAAGTGGATATTCTTGTTAAGAAATTTAATGTAATGATTTTCTGTTGGAAAATTACCATTACAGCATGAACTATAAAACATGATCTGCTAATTTTTGTAGTATGGGCATTCTGTTTGTTTTCTTCAGGGGCAGCTGGATGTGAACTTAAGTGATATTGGGAGGCAGCAAGCGTTTGCGGTGAGTCGTGGTTCTTGCAATCTCTGTTTGTACTCGTTTGTTCATACGTTGATATGATACAAAAATCTGTTATGTCAAGGTGGCTGACCGTCTTTCAAGGGAGCCTAAGATCTCCGCAGTCTATTCATCTGATTTAAAACGAGCATTCGACACTGCCGAGATAATAGCAAAGAGCTGTAGGGTGCTTGAGGTTTGAATCCAATATCAACGTTTAACTTTTAATTACTAATGTGTTGAGTTTTTGGGATGTGTATGGCCTTTTCTCTTCAAGTAAAGGGTTGCATAAATAGCACTTAGTTTGGTAGCCAATCATTTGGCTGGGAAAAACTACAGAAAGTATCTTGCTCATTTTGACAGAAGGAATATATATGTGTTTGGCAAGGGTTTGAATTGGGCTCATTGCCATGTTTTGCTGCTTACATGTACCGAACAGCATTTACACTTACTGCTGCTGCAAGAAGAGCAGCAGCCAGCGGGTGAAAGTAGGTTCCTGGAGTAGCGGTTTGCTTGTGTAATTTATCACCATGATTTCATGCAAAATTATCTGCTTAGTTAGTCCTCTTTTCTGTCTGAGTTCATCTCTTTTCTCTGTTCTGGCCATACAGTTCAACCTGTGCGACATAATTGTATGTTTTTTTTCTGACTTTGAGCATAAGAGGCAATGAGAAGACGATTATTCAGTGGATCAGGAAATTGTAAATTTGTATAGCTTTATGTTCCATCCAAATGATAATCCATTATTCTTAAATGAGGCGTTTTCTTGGCTCTAAATCTTCTGCGGATCACATGTATCAATATGTTTTCTTTTAAACTTTACATTACCTAGATATTTCTTATCTTAATGCCCTACTTAAAACAGTTAAATGCATGTTTTGTCATTGATGAGAGATTTCTATTATGTATGGAGACACCTGCTGGTGATGGAAAACATCTTTCAACCCTGCAGAATCAACCCTGAATCATGTTCATGCATGATCAATACTGTTGATATGACTGATCGTAACAGTATAGCGATAACCTTGCAAGTTGGTTGTTCTCTATTATTGTTCCCAGGTTATTAAAGATCTTGACTTGCGGGAAAGACATTGTGGAGCCCTTCAAGGTGTTCTTTTCCCTGAAGCAGCCAAAATTAATCCAGAGGCTTACAAAGCATTACAATCCGACCAAGATGATCTGGAAATTCCTGTAATCCCTCCCCCCCCCCCCCCCTCGCACATGCACACATAGTACTGTTGCCTAATCCCAATCTCGCCTAGTGAGAAAGCAAGTTATAACATTTGTCAACATGTATGTGTAGGGTGGTGGAGAGAGCTTTAATCAACTATACAATCGTTCTACATCGGCTTTGCAAAGGATCGCAAAGAAACACAGAGGTATTAATTGCTTAATTTGGCATTTACATGAAAAATGACGTGTAATACATGCTAATTTCCAGTTCTAATAATCCAGGAGATAGAGTGGTTGTAGTATCACACGGTGCTGCCATAGAAGCACTTCACAAAAGGGCTTCTCCATCTGAAAACTGCCACGGTAAGGTAAGGAATGCATCCATCAATGTATTTCACTTGTCCGATGAGGACGAATGGAGCATCAAATCGTGGGGCGACGTGAGTCACCTCAAACAGACAGAATTTCTCGAGTCGGTTTTTGGTGGGGATAGAAAGTCTGGATAGTGTTGGAAATATTAAATACTCAATAACCCTCATCTTTAACAATTTAAATTTTTAGATTAAATGGCTGACATTTTTAGGCCGTCCTGCGACTTTACGTAATTACCTATGTTTCCTTGTAGTCGTTTCAAACTGATCCTCCAATAGTTTGCTTCACACTACTTTCTGCTTAAGGAAAAGTTCCCCAGATCCACCGTTGGTTGCGTCTGTTGAGTGTTAGTGATCTCACTTAGCAGCATGTGATAGTGATGGCTTGATTTGAAAAAGATTGCCCGAATCAATTGTTGTCATTCAAAGCATGAGATGCGATCTCAAAATGTGTGTATGAACAATTAATCATGGGATGCTTAAAATTCAGGCATCCTGGAACTTTAGTTTGTGTTTATTAGGTCACAGGTTTTGTACCAGTACATGTGGTCCTCCTCACAATTCCACTCCCACCTCAAGAAATTTGAAAATCTCACCTCCACCCACTGCTGCAACCACAACTAATCTCATCATGAACTTAATTTGGCGGTGCTTGGATGAACTATTGAACTTTTAAAATATCTTATAAAATGAAGACGAGTTTATAAACTATGATGTATTAATATTTTCTTTTAGAAAAAAAACAAGAGTTTATCAGTTTTTCCGAAAAAGTAAACCACTCCCAACTTACTCTTTTTTGTGCATGTTGGTGGATGGTACGTTTCAGAAAATTATTTCAATAGATTGTAAATTTATATAGATAATAAGAAAATAATACAAGATTCACGTGGTTTAAAAAATTTTCTTACATTCACAGTTGTGCGAATCAATTTCATGTGAATTGTAATAAAATGTTATCTATCAATTATCTTGTATCAAAATATAATTCACCCCAGGCCAACTTCAGGCCGAGGGTGCTGCGCAAAAACTTCCGCAAGGTCAAGGTGAAATTGGATCCATGATAAATGAATTTAGTTATATAATATTGGAACAAATTCTACGATTCAACATAAAAATTCTGAGGGTAGCTGATGACTTGGGTGGGTTGGGTTTGGTTGGGGCGAGGAGGTGCGCAAGCAAAAGGGAGCATGCGCGTATAATTTATGGAGACAAGCATAGTCATGTTACCACCATTTAATGTTGTTTAATTATGTTGGACGTTGACAAACTTTTTTCTTTGTTTTTTCCATCTTTTGTTTCGGTCTCTGCATATGATTTTTCACTTTCTCTCTGCTCTCTGCTGCTCAAATTGGGGTCCCTTCATTTTTTTTTATTATTATTTTGCATAAACTGCCCAATATATATAAATTGTTTGCTTCGTATTATAGGAGTCCGATTTTTATTCCCAAACCCGATATAAATTATTATTTAACTCACCTATTTAGGTGGATTTGAATTATTCAACTCAAACAATTTAAATAAATATAATATAATTAATTCATAATTTTATTTATGTCTTGTCACCTAAATAATTCATATGTCAAAGCAACCGAAGCTAACACTATTCCATACTAATAAACACCACAAACGGTCTGCATCATTGCACTCTCTATTCGGCCACAGGTCAACTCCAATATAAAGACAGATTAGCGCCCAAAGAATCTATTGGGTATGCAGATTAATGGACTAGTTCAGTATCTTTTGTAAATTTACAAGATATTAGATTTATATTGTATTAAGGATAAGCTCTAAAGTATTTGAATAAAATAAAATTTATAATATTTTAGTTGATTATATAAATAAATATGATCAAGGAGTTTGTTAATATTTTAAACAATAAGTCCGAAATTTCTTATTTATTTTTAAATGAGCTTATTTTGTCATGACACTCAAATTTAAAATTTCTATTGAACATTGTACCAAATTACAGTCTCAAACATCTTATGAAATATTTTAAAAGTTTATGGATTTACCTCTTAATATTTGATTTGTTTGAAATATTTTAATCTTAACTATAGAAATATTAATATAGAATATGCAAGTCTGAAGTATCATGCGTAACTATCTACGTCATTTGTTTGTTTTTTAACTTACAATGACATAAATATTTATGTATTTATGTGGAGTCGAAGATACTCTACAAGATACATGTCAATGGAATAAAACGAAAATCATTGTAATTGTTTATATACAACTCACACTAGTTACTAGTTGTCGAAAACATTTGATGGAAGTCAAATTTATGAATCCAAACTTATAACGATTTTATAATTATGTATTCAACTTTGGTTATAATCTACCTGTTGGAAAATAACAATAGATATTCATATATTATTTCATAAATAAATCTTGCATACAACTAGACAATTATGTGCACACATATGTTAATCATATAGACACATAATTGTGGATCGAATTAACCTCAAGTAGCGAAAGCATGTTGATCCACATATACGGACCAGTCTCGTTTACAAGCCCGTGCTTTTTATGAATCACGAACATATCGTCTTTTTCGTTGATTCGAGGCCACCCCCCAACATTTTCAAAATTTACCCCACGTTGGGTCTTACTTCAAATCTTGTGCACACCACGAATATACCTTACTCGCCTTGGTGGATCACTATTAGAGTAACCCAACTCATTTACATATCTCAAATCCAAAAAGTTTATGGTGATGCTCCAAGGAAGAACGTAGAAAGAAAGAGAGAGAATTGAAAAGAGTATTGTGATCAACTCATTTTATATCAATTTGTGTTCTTGTGTTGTAATTTTATTACAACCATGTATTCTATTTATAGGTGTACATAACCATATCCCTAAGAAAAGTTCATATCCCAATACATAATTAGAATACTACAAATTCTATCCTAAATAAAGTTTATCCCATATAAATTTTTATCCTCAATATATTTGGAATACTCAAATTCTATTTTAAATATGAATGCATATTGAATAATGGGTCCAGTGACCCGACCCAATATCCAACATCGCCCATCACAATTAGTGATTTTTTTTTTTTTGTTAAAATTCTGGTGCTACTCTCTTACCCTAATTATGACTAACCACTTAGAATAAGAGAATTTTACGCGTGCAATTTTCCATAGAAGTAACAATATTATTGCATCATCACCTTTGGAGAATTGTTCCTATCATTTATTCCAAAATCTTAAGCACGCCTTACCACATCATGAAAAAGCGTGAAACTTCAAACTATCTCGTAAAATTTGGAATAGCTACATTTTGTGGTACCTCAGACTTTGTGGCTAATTGGTGTGGCAAACTAGTCTTTGTTGCAAATAATGGGGAATTCTTTTAAGCATAACATAGTAATATTGAATTATGATGCCACTAAAAGTATGATTTTATTTAAAAGTGAGTTGTTTGGTGATACGAAACTGATTGGATGGGAATGGAGAAAAAAATGAAGAGCAAAAGGAAAAGATGTCAACAAAGAAGTCATGCGGTTTGCCACTTTCAAGTTGTCATTAATTGTAAACATCTTTATAGCTAGTAACAATTAAGTGAATATTAATTTTTGATTAAGGAATAATTAATTATAGTAACACAAAAGTTAGTTGGCCAACCCACATCATTAATGTGGAAAAATTCTAACTCAAGTCGGGTTTTGTCGGACCTAAATCAATTATATGTCATATGCAATACACATATAGTGTGATCGATATATAGTTCAGGAAAAATGATCAATCACATGACAAGTGTATCACACTTTCTTTGTGATTGATTTAGTTCGATATATAATTTGAGTAAACATTTTCAAAATATAATATATATAGGTGTGGCTGTCTGAATTCTGATGATCAGCATCAACAAAAAATTAAGTGTATGGTCCTAAATCTTCATGATGTCTATGTCCAAAAATACCTAATCCACAGTCCTCTTAGATTTTATGTTTCAACGTAGAATACAGACAAAAGATGCTATTCCAAACATGTCCCCATTCTCTGTTTGCGGCTCATCTAAATTGTCACCTTCAATTGAGATAATAATATGAGCTATTCTCGTTTTTTGTTGTAAATTGACATTATATCTCATAATGTATTTTTGTCGGTATAAATATGAAACATTATTATAAAAATACAAACGACATGAATTTGATATATGTATCATGTATATATATAATATTAAGATGTAATAGTAATTTGTAAATGGAAATTTAAATCGTAATACGAGAGGCTGTTATTTACTATAATGGTTAACTACAATCCTTTCTATTGAAGTTTGATATAATTAAAGGGGTTAATTATATTTTGTCATTTGAAATATAAGCACTTTTATACGTTGGCATTTTTTTTTTTTTTTTGTCAACTGACCATCTCAACTTTACGAAATTTTGCATTTTGCCATTTATAATTGTTTCTTAACCAAATTTTTAGTTGAAAAAACATCACAGACAGTGCACATGTGATATTTAAGAATTATGTGATATGATATTTTTTATATATGTATTTTCTATAGAATAATAAAAATACAACCATATATGGCAGAGTGTAAATTTCACAAAGTTGAGATGATAAGTAGACACAAAACAGAGTTTCAATGGCAAAGTATAAAAAGGGGCATAATTCGGATGGCAGAATGTATTTTGCCCTAATTACAAATACTTCATTGTAATTTGAGAAATTATAAATATTTCTCATGACTTTTAGCGTACATCCAACTATGGTTTATTTACACAAAGCACCCTTATCTTTTTCATAATTATAAAACTACCCCTGACAACCAAAAAATAAGGATAATTTGTGTAATGATACTAATATTTTTAAGGGGTGTATTTGTAATTTTTTTTTAAAAAATAAGAGGTGGTTTGTGTAAGTAATGTTGACGGATGCATGTATAATTTTCGAACAACGAGTAAGTAAATCTCAAGAAAGATAGCTGTAATTTATTCTGATTGTAATTATGCATGTATTTTATTTTATTTTTACCATAATTTTTATTCATTTGACATCACCTCTTAGAAGACTGTCTTAGAACTTTGGTGGTTGACTTGTGTATTTATTTTTTTTCATTTTTTATTTTTGAGGGTGCATGATTAAGATTGTGTGGTTGAATAGCTAAGATTTGTCAACACCAAGGGTGCATGAACCATTCATGCATCCTTAATACAAGGTTCCTTGTCTCTGCAAATGATGTTTTTTATTTTTATTTTTTAAATAAAATTTAAATAATACTACAGTAATAAAAATAGGTCTAAATTAATGGACATCTGGACCTAATTGATGGTCTACACCTACATCCTACCTACATTAATTGGTAGAGTTCATATAATCTCATCGGCATAAAGTTATTGTCATTAACATTTTTTTAGATTGATATAGCACAAAATAAATAAATAATTTTATTTTATAGTCGTCAGTATATTCAATTTTTAAAAATTTACATTAAAATGATAATTTTTTTTCTTTCTTTCTATTAATGTAATGTACTGATTTATATATTTATTTCTTATTTATAATATATTTTAAAGTATAAAAAATTATTTATTATATACACGTAAGAACGACGTGTCACAACGGCTAGTATCCAAATGCGAGGCTAAATCAAACAGCTTCATGACGGCATTTTAGTAATCTCGTCTTTGTAACAACTTAATGTGTCATTTGATTATAGCACATCATTAAAATTGATTGTCGAGAATCAGGCCTTCTATTAATGAGCAACGGAGAGATTCGTGCATTCTATTTATACCAAGTACCATAATTAATTATAAATAAGTACCATAATTAATAGGAGCTTGAAATCTGCACAAGTCTTAAAAGCTACTTACAATTATAAGCTTGAGGTTGGGTCTATAATTGCGTCTAGAGTACATAAAAATGAATGTCGCAATACAAATGTTATCCACCGTCTTTGTTGATGAAAAGTTAATTAAATCACACTAATTATGGTATTATCATATATCAGTCTATTTTCCACAAGAAAACCTTTTGTTTATATAAATACTTTTTTCAAATATTGAATCAATAGCAAAACAAAAAATAAAATAAAGCGTGGTGCGTGCAGTTTGAATTCAGTGATTCCCGGCGGGGCAAGACAAAGACAAACGCGATTTTGTCTATTATTCCTTCCTTTTGTTTTTGCCCACAGTATATCAGACAAAATTTTACTTATTTTTAAAATTCTAACACGCTTTTCTCTCCCGCTTTCCACCCTCTTATACGCAAAACTTATAAAGGATAATTACAATGTTCTTTTATAATATTTAATGTAATTATTTATAAATTTTTTAAATTTAAAAAATTATATTTAATACTGCTAATATTTATTTATATTTAATGATAGAGCTTTCATAAATAAAAAATTATTGATATTAAATTAAAAAATTGAATAAAAACTTATATTTATTATTAAATAAATTTTCTTTTATCAAATTATCCTTATAAATTTTCACGTATAATAGTGCATATTAGAAACAAAACATCATGAGTACTAAGTAAAATTTTTCAAACTATGTTGGATTTTTATAGAGTTATGTAAAATTAAAAATAAGAAGATGGTGTAATTATCTCTAATTATAATTAAAGACAAAGAAATGATGAGATGAGAAAGGATATCAAATAATAACTGTTATGAATCATCCCCAAAGCATTTGAAATCCAAGTAATTAAGCAAATGGGGCCCAGCAAATCCTTGCCACGTGGACATGGATTGTACAGCCTGGACCACCCTCCCCTACATTCATCATCTTTAATTATTTTCCCAACTTTTTCTTTACTAACCCAAATTCAGTTTCTTCTTCTTCTTTTTTTTTTTTTAATTTTTTTTTATTTTCAAGAATTTCTCTGTTCTGTTCTTGACAAAAGCACCAATCGTCCGTGTGCTTTATCACTTTCTTCACAGATCCCTTCTCCCGCTACTCCCTCTCACTTTCTCACTCCCTACGAGAATTCAAAAGCTAAACCCCCTCCCAGAAAAATGTATTCAAGATTTTGAGAGATTTTCAGTTCTGGGAGGAGGAGAAGAAGCATTCAGAAAGGATTTTCTTTCCTTTTTCTTTTTTTTTTTGTTTAATTCTTGATATTATTTTCTTACGGGGGAGTGAAGATGGGAATTTGTACTTCCAAACCCAGACCCTTTCCGGAACCCAATTTATCAGATGAGTGCAAGAACGCTGCTGTTTCGGCCCAGGATCAGGAGAACGCCGTTCCGGCGGGGAACAACGATGTTAATGCGAAAAGTTCTGGCAATCTTGATGAGAAAAATAGGAACGAGGAAAAGTCAGGAGGAGGTAAGAAATCTCCCTTTTTTCCTTTCTACAGCCCTAGCCCAGCGCATTATTTGTTCTCCAAGAAGTCTCCGGCGAGATCTCCGGCGCCGGGGTCAGTAACGCCGAGGAGATTTTTCAAACGGCCGTTCCCGCCGCCATCGCCGGCGAAGCACATCAAGGCGGTGCTGGCGCGGCGGCATGGCTCTGTGAAGCCGAATGAGGCGGCGATACCAGAGGGGAAGGAGGTATCCGAGGCGTTGAGTCTGGACAAAAGTTTTGGGTTCCCGAAGAAGTTTTACGACAAGTATGAGCTTGGAGAGGAGGTCGGGAGAGGACATTTTGGGTATACTTGTCGGTCGAAGTTCAAGAAAGGTGAGCTCAAAGGGCAGGAAGTTGCCGTTAAGGTCATTCCAAAATCAAAGGTTTGGAAAACAATTCACTTGCCTTTTTTCTTTCCCTTCTTCTTGTAGTTTGGTCTTGTTGAGCTGTGATGCTACTGTTGGCTGATCGGATAAGTTGTTGGGGTGGGAGAGATCTGATCTATGAAAAAGGTTTACTTCTGTTTCTTTGTTAATTTTATCTTTGTCTGATTTAACTCTGTGAAATTTATTATCTCCAAGAATGGATTTCAATTAAAGGTGGTTTGAGTTTTATTCAATTGGAATTGCTGAAATAATTTTTATAGGTTAGTTATGAAATATGATTTACATTTGATTTTCGATCAAGGCGATTGGAGTTTGATTGCTGATCAGAGCTTGATGCGAGCTCAGACATCAGCTTTTGTCTTTGTCTACACATGACTGTCTTTGTCTGCTTATAACACAAACGTTGTAGCAGGCAATGATGAAATGATACTATATTCGGGAAACTGCTTATATGTGGAGAAAGAGCTCTTCATATTTTGATTTTCTATTTTTCACTCTATATTTTCTGGTCAAGAGGGGGGGACGGGGGGGGGGGGGGTGGGGCCTTGAAATTTGTCATTACTTGACACCTCTGGCTACCTCTGTTAGTCTTCTACCTTCGCAATTTTATCACGTTTGGTGGACAACAAAGATGGTTGATGGCATGATTAAATTTACTAATAATATAGAAGCAGCTGAAACACAGAGTTTGCAAGCCAGCATGTGTGCCTGCCTAATCTGAACGAGTTTGGTGAAACACATACCAAAGAAAAAGAGAGTTTACTGAAACACATACCAAATATTAGCATGGAGAGCATATACTGCATGTTGTATTTTAAACTTGTTATTCAATTAGTGTTGCAAGCTGCGTCTTGTCGACTCCCATTGATATGTACATTGATTTTATATGAAACCCTCATGGTAAATGATCTCAATAATATAATTGTAATTTGACTTTAGAAATATGGATATGAGTTGGGAGTTCTTTGTGTTATCCTCATATGTAAGACAATCAATAAGAGTACTGTTGCCCAAATTGTGAAAATTTTGCTGATATTCCTTCAATCTCATATCCATTCTCTTCTCTAATTGTATTTATACTTTCTCTTTCCAGATGACCACCGCTATTGCTATTGAAGATGTGAGAAAGGAGGTGAAAATATTGAGAGCTTTGACGGGACATAGCAATCTGATACAATTTTATGATGCTTATGAAGATCATGACAATGTCTACATCGTGATGGAGTAAGTAGTGTTTTCATTATTATTATTATTATTATCTTTAACCTTGGCTCATTTTCTTCCCCTGCTTGCAATTCCCTATAGTCAATGCCTTTGGTTATTTAGCATGACCTTAAATTATTCTTTTTGTTTGTAATTATCTCAAACACAATCTCTTTGAAAACGCAACTCACTATAGACTTAATATTTCAGGTTATGTGAAGGAGGGGAGCTTTTAGATAGAATACTTTCAAGGTATTTCTTTGAATTGTACAGACATTATGTAACAAAAGAATTGAACCTTGAATGCTAATGTAACTTGTATTCCAGCATAATAACAAATTCAGTTTTCTCTCAACTACAGGGGTGGGAAGTACACAGAAGAGGACGCAAAGACCGTGATGATACAAATACTGAATGTTGTTGCATTCTGCCATCTCCAAGGGGTGGTCCACCGGGATCTTAAACCCGAGGTAGGAGTTTCTTGAGTACATATCTTCAGGTTCAAAAGGCTTATTAATTTGGTGTGGGCTGTCTTAGATGGACTTTTATCACATATTATTATCCGATGGAGAAGATATGATATCAAATATCAGTTGCTAAGTAACTGTGTATTCATCATTGGGAATGCCAGAAATGGTGAAAAGAGTTGAGTTACCCAGAACACACGCAGGGGGGGAGAGAGAGAGGGGCTTAATTCTTATGTTGAATTTGCAACTATAATTTATAGCTTCTTTAACTCTAGCATGTTACTGGATCAGAATTTCTTGTTTACTTCAAAGGAAGAAAACTCGTTACTGAAGGCCATAGATTTTGGTTTATCAGACTTCGTGAAACCAGGTTAGTCCTTATTTGTCTCATTCATGGTTTCTTATTTACCTCTGTTAAGGCAGTGCAGAACTAGTAATATGGTGTTGCATAATTCTTTGCAGATGAAAGGCTTAATGACATTGTTGGCAGTGCATATTATGTGGCTCCTGAAGTATTACATCGAGCGTACAGTACCGAGGCTGACGTTTGGAGTATTGGTGTAATAGCATATATCCTGCTTTGTGGGAGCCGCCCATTTTGGGCTCGAACTGAGTCTGGCATCTTTCGTGCTGTTGTAAAAGCTGAACCAACATATGAAGAACAACCCTGGCCAACTCTGTCTTCTGAGGCCAAAGATTTTGTGAAACGTCTTCTAAATAAGGATCCAAGGAAAAGAATGACTGCAGCTCAAGCCCTTTGTAAGTGTATTTTTGTTCACCAACAAAAAGAAACTGATTCTTCATTTGGAAAGCCTTACAATTTGTCTGCTTCAGGTCATCCATGGATAAAAACTTCTAACGACGTAAAGGTTCCTTTGGACATACTAATATTTAAGCTCATGAGAGCTTATATGCGTTCATCTCCCCTCCGGAAAGCTGCTTTACGGGTGCGTAGAGCAATAATCTTTTTTTATCCTTCCATCTTAATCTGCTTTGTGTGATGAATATTTGAAGAAAAATGTAAAACTAGCCCTCCAAGCACATCGATTATACTTTCTGGTCAAGTTTAGATTTGCTGAACTTCGTTGTTTCTTTATTTTTGCAGGCTTTATCAAAAACACTGACTGCTGATGAACTTTTCTATTTGAAGGAGCAATTTGCTCTATTGGAGCCAAACAAAAATGGCACCATAAGTTTAGACAATGTCAAAGCGGTTCGTACTTTGCACATTGTTATAATTTATTATTCAGTTTGAATGAAAACTTGGTCTCAGCTTCTGCTTTTTTTGGTCAGGCCTTGAAGAAGAACGCAACTGATGCCATGAATGAGTCACGCGTTTATGATTTTCTTGCTTCAGTATGCCTCTGAACACCGTGTTATGGCTTCCTTGTTAGCTATGATTTGCTTCGTTTTATATTCTAGATATAATAACCAATTTCTTCTCCTGCCATGACAGCTTAATGCACTTCAATACAGAAGGATGGATTTTGAAGAATTCTGTGCTGCTGCATTAAGTGTCTATCAGTTGGAGGCTCTCGAGAGATGGGAGCAACATGCTCGTTGTGCCTATGAACTCTTCGAGAAGGATGGGAACCGTACTATCATGATTGAGGAGTTAGCTTCGGTAATAACAAATTTTGTACGATTTTTTTTCAAATACGACCAGTTTAGAGATCATATAAATTTAACCCCACATCTTTTTTTCCCCCCACATTTCAGGAACTCGGGCTTAGCCCTTCGGTTCCTGTTCATGCCGTTCTCCATGATTGGATTAGACACACTGATGGAAAACTTAGTTTCCTTGGATTTGTCAAGCTATTACATGGTGTTTCCAGCCGTTCACTTGCCAAAGTACATTGACACTTATGGGGAAAAGTTGACAAACCTTGATTCCTGTTACTTCCTCATGCCCCACGATCTTTTGCAATAACAGGGGAGGCTGATAAGAGGAGATACAGATCACTCCCCATACCCCCCCGAGTTGCAAGACGAAGGGTAAGTTTCAAGTGACATTGATGAGGCGCAGTGGGCATTGCTGGGATTTCAGAAAGGGCATCCAAGAATTTACTTACTGGTGTAAAGTTTGTAGTTAAATTTTGTGTCCGATTGCAGCTGAGAATATTTCGATGCTGGTTTTAGTGAATATTCTTACACTCTCATATTCTAACATATATTGGAGACACAGACAGCCCTGACATCAACAGTCTTGTATCTCCCTTTCCCACCTAATTTCGTGCTAATGTGTTGATTACTTCTATGTCTACGAATTTTACAGCAGTCTGTGGACCTGTGGTGACTGGAATTTGAAAATCTGGGAATGCATAACTCTAAATTTTTTTCTCTAATGATTAATGTGATGTCAATGTTGTTAGCATAGTAGTAATTAATTGAAGAGGTAATTATGAGTATATTTCCTAACCCTTTTTACATAAATCACTTATATTTTTCGTATAGTAATAGAAATTATCCAAAACAACAATGAACTTTGTTTATGATATTTATTCTGTATATAATATCAAAACTTTGAGTTATCAGAAACAACTAAGTGTGCAAAATTATTGGATTTTAGAGGGTAAATTACAATGAATTCCTTTTAAATTATAATTATAAATATTCAATGTTATTTGAACAGTTAGAAGTAGCCCAATGGCCACTTTTTCCCCCTTGGTTTAGATGATAACTAACTTTCATGACTCATTTTAATGATTTGAGTAAAGTAAATGCCCTTTCCATTGCCCAACAAATTTCCCTATTTTAATGATTTGAACGCTAACTCTTTTTCACGTCTCAAGATAATCTTCTTGGTTGGGAAATTTTCTGTTGGAATTTTGAATGGCTCACGAGAAGTCCAAGAAACGGAATTTCATCGAAACTTCCTCTTCCGAGGAATCAGAACCATCACTGCGCGAGAGTGACGACGACGCTGTTGAGGAGATCAGTTCTTCCACTTCTTGGTATTTTCGGAACTCCTCGTTCTTCTAATAGAGTACAGTCCAATTGTTTGCGGTTTATGTACGAATGTACTATATCTCTCCTTTTTCTCATTAGGCTTTGTGATTGTGATGATCATTTTTTTGATTTTCTACTTGGTGCTGCAGTAATGATGATGATGATGATGATGATGAAGACAACGATGATGGGAGTGAGTGGAATGATTCAGAAGACGACGAGGCTGTCGATGAAGATGAAGAATGCAACTATGGCTATGTTGATAAAGATGATGAAGAAGCCATATGCAAAAAAGTTATTCAATTTATTCGAGGTCTGTTTTCTTTTCTGGAATTGATAAAATGCTATCTTTATGTATGAAGTTCTAATTGATAGAAGTTTATAAATTTGGGGCTTAATGACTGTTTCTGTGTGTGCTGCAGGGGGGAGTGTCCTCCAAGAGCTAAAGCTGGTTGAATGTAAAGCATATCTTCGAAAACATAGTTTGAGAGTATCAGGAAGTATAGAAGAGTGTATAGAAAGGATCAAGGAGCACTGGAGGTTAGTAGGTTTATTGCATATCATGCACTGCCAATATCTTTCGTGAATGTTAGCTTCCTGAGGAAATCTTTTCCAATGCTACAGAGCTGCTTCCTCGTTCTGCTGTCTGCTTGACTTGCGTACCAACAAAATAATGTGGATAGAGTACATTTCCTTGTTCTCTTATTCCACTCACTATTCTCTTTAAGAAAAAGAATTCTGCTTCATGGGGTTGAGCGTTCATTATCACTGTCTCCCTTAGTGGAGGCAAGCCAATTAGAAAAAAGAAAGAAAAGAAAAGATGAGAAATGGAAAAGGAACTAGATATCTAGCCTTCCAACTGCGTATGGTAAACGATGCGAATCTGGTTGGTTGAAAGAAGAATGGTTGCTTACTATGAGCTTAAAATATGTTGCTTCTCTGAGCGAGTCCTAACTTCTCCTTCTCAGTTAGTCATGAAGGATTTGGGTGCGTTTACTGGGTCCAGTTAATGTTATTAGTTATTCATATGACTTTGAATAATGGAAGGGTTAGGAAACGATCCTGCTGAAACAAACCTGTGAAAAAGAAATGCAATTAAATGCCATCTTTGGTGGAAATCACTGGGATGCCTAACTATCAATTTGACTCATTTGAGGAGGGATGGATAAGTAATTAACTCTCAACATATATGAAATGTGGATTTGTAGCAGTCATACAGTATCAAACTATGTTTGCCCTTGCATCTTTAGTTGCAGAACTTTCTTTGGTGTTTTTTATCATGTAGAAGCATGGATTTCCAGCTTCATATCGTTGGTGCTTGGAGTGAAAAAATGTGGCCACTAACTTTAAGCACTGCATCTATGTGTCGTCATGAAATGTTTTAGTGCATCACTTTGTGGTCCACATGACATTATAACTTATGAGTTATGAACCACATCACTATGTAGTTTCACGGTACATGTGATTATGAACCATTCACACTTGTATATCAATTTAAAGGCAGACATGTTTTCTTTTTGTTAGTGGTGTTCCGAAGTTAGTCACACTAACTACATTTAATTCGTCATAGAAGTGCTTATCATTTTCTGAAGGCGATAGTGGGCCTGAAGGGGTTATAGAATAATATATTGTTCCATATTTTGGTTTCTATTTGGTGTATGAAGTCACATGTTGAGATTTTTCTGCCACAGGTTGAAAGAAGGGAATGGTGAAGCATTTTATCCGAGATCATCATTTACAATTGACTGCACTGGTATCCTTGACAATCGATGCTCTTTGTTTCCAAAGGAAAAAATACCTGGAACACTTCTTTAGCGGTTATTTCATTTTCACCACCTTGGCTTTCTTCTGCACAGGCGATGTCTGCAAGGGGGATGTTGTTTTGTTCTACCAGAAAGTATATCAGAGGTATTAATCACAACTGCTCTATGATTGTTTACATGGTTCGGTTGCATTCATTTTCTTCTCAATTGATGACATTACTTGGAAGTTGGAACAGATTTGACAAAATGACGAGGCGTGGAAGTCATTTGGGGAGGAGGACTGTCGCTGGGAGGATTGTAAAGGAAAGCTATGGTGTTGCCAGACAACAGCATACCTTCACGGTTAGACCAATTTTAGGTAAGAAGATAGGAGTGAAATTCAAATATAGAAGGCTAATCATCGTGGGGTTTGATCTCCTTGGTAATTCTCATGCCTTTTTCTGTCAACCCAGTTTCCTTCTGATTCTTGATGTTAAACCAGGTTGAAGTGCTGTGGAGCAGAGGGACCAAGAAACTAGCTCCACTATACCCTTTACTTGTGAAAGGTCGCAACCTCTATAAATTGAAGACATTTAGACAGGTACATTCATCTTGACCTGGCAAAATAATGTCCTATAGTTAACAATGGTCATAAACATTTTTCTCTTTTTGGCTGTATCAGCGTTGGAAGAATGAGAAAGAAAGACTGGAAGTACTTGCAGAGAAGCACAAAAGGGGAGCTGCAGCTAGAAATATCAGAGCCATGAGGAAGGCAAAAGCCGTGATGAATACAGATAAATCCCTTACACACCAAGGTAAGAATGTGTATCACTGTATTGCAAGACAGAGAGCTTCTCTGGTATTTTTTACTTTTTATACTTAGTTTGAAGTGCAACTTTAGCATTAGTTTTTGTTGTGTGGCGATAGGTGCCAAAAATAGCAAGCATTTCCTTCATTTAGGTCCATCTGGAGCGAGAGAGACAACTCAGATGAAGAAGAATTGTGTAAAGGAATATGGAAAGGCGTCACCCAAAAAGAAGAAGCGGAGTCCTCTTCAAAATTTTGCCCCTATTCAAAAGTCAAATTCAAGGAAAAATAGCCATTTGAAAGGCCCTGCATCTCACAGGACAAGCCAAAACCTTACCCGAACCAACCAAGGTAGAGAACCCACAGTGTTGCTGTACAATTATCCTTCCCAACCCTTTAACCACTTTCAGTTAGATGTTTTGCCAAGAGAATTGCACCACTTCCCTTCTCATAGAACTTCTGCATCCACAGCTAGTTTGCCTTGTTCTCATCCTCGTCCAAATTCTGTTCTGAACCCTGTTCCAGAATGCCAAGAATTTTGGCATAGCAGTTTTGTCGACCCCGCTTATTCACATTCTAAGCATGTATATGAACCAAGGAAGTGTAACCGCTTCCCTAGATTTATGGACAGTCATCCATCATATTACGCGTCACCTACTGACAGACACAGATGGAGATAATATGGTATGAACCTATGCTACAATCCCCTATGTTTTACTTTGTATACACCAACATGTGGACCATTTTGCTTTAGGGTTTTGGTTTAAAATGTTGAAGTGAGAAAACAAATGCCAGTTTTTGCTGCTCATCCCCGTCAATTGTTGCTCCACGTGTATCGTATCCTGTGATGTAACTCAAATCGGTAGCTGCTGAATCTTGATGCTGTGATAAAAAAAAAAGGCCTCCAAAAGACACGAGTGATATAGGATTGGCTGATTTGGTAAGCATTGGGACACATTAAGCAACACCCACTTCCGGTTTTTGGTGGATAATAATCAAATTTTACATCAGAAGAAGATTACAGTTACCAGGATGCATATAAATTGAGAAAATGCTCAGTATTTTAGGTACCTACCGTAGAGTAAGGCTGAGAAATGGCGGTGAAAAGGCATTCATAGGCAGTAACTTTTATGCTTCAGAAATTTAGACTGGACATGAAACGCAGTGGCCTTTGCTTTTGTTGCCATCACTATCAGTCAGCGTATGGTTGGTAACTTTTGAGCTGTAATGAAATGGTTGTTGGAATGCTCAAGTTAAGCTTCTCATCCACTTGTACTAGGAAGAACAGACCTGCACTTGGACCCGTCTGCAATTTGGCTGGAGTAAGGTACTGAAAATTTTATAGCTAACCTCTTTCTGTGGAAATGCACGTCCTAGTGGGTGACTCAAAACTGCGGACATGTAACATAGAAGAACGTCTCACCATTGCTTTCTCCATTTGTAAATCAGAGAAATCATGTTAACTTTGTATTTCAGCATATATCTTGTTAAAGATGCCACTATGTGTTGAGGACTAATTTGCTACAGGAGGCACAACAGTTCGAAAAGAAATCTCATCAAAAGCAAAACAAGGTGATATGAGTTGAGTCTTCACTTAGTTCTCATCTCTTTGTTCTAATGAACTTTTGATTCCATGTAAAATCCGTCCATTAGAATTTGAGAAAAGTTGGGTTATCTTTAAGATGTAGTCGACATAGTTGCTATTTTAAGCTTCTCGACGTCCTCATTAGGAGGGACCTCTCATGCGCATATCGGACATTTCGTTCCTATTTTTATTTTGATACTAAAGAAAGATGTAATGAAATAGTTATTAAAGGATGTGTAAATTATTGAGTTGATAGTTTGATGTAACAACGTAATCATTCCTTGTTTTCAGAAAAAGAACTAAAACACGTATTTGTTGATTAAACTTATCCGAGGTGTTAGGCGATGTTCATGGGCATAAAACTTATTGACGTGTCCACCCACTTACAAATTGAATTCCACTATCAGCAAGGGCATAAGTGAATGCATTACAGTGTACATATCGGTCAATAACATCTTGAATCCACTTTAATGTACTGTCGGCTGTTGCAATTGAAGGAAGAGGGATGGCTGTGATTGCTGATGATTGTATTCCATAGTCCTCCTCATGTATGATTGCTTTCCGATTTCCAGGATCAATGGGGCCTACGCCATAAAAATTGACGGCTCTTGATAGTCAAAATATCCCAACACTATCCTGGTTTTTTTCATCTCATAGTACATTCCATCGTATGAATTGTCCTTAACATGATGAGGACAGCACAATACAAGAAGTGAAAACTTTGAATCATAGTGTAATATGCTATATATAGGATATTTTACTAAACCATATTCTGAACCTAAAACTATAGTCATACTTTTAATATTACAATATTCTCATTAGTTAATGGTCTTCACATTTTACTTTTCCTGCTGCTTTAAAGTCATAGGAATATTTTTTTTGGTTCAAGTGCTATGAATCTTCTCATAATATTATTCTAACTTGTTCACAACAATTCCACCAGAATATTAAAGATTAAATTTAGAATCCCATATAATTAAATATATTAGATCAGCCAGAGTCATTTCATAATGAATACATATAAAGTTTTGAGCTCTATTTTCTTTAATCAAGATCCAACTCGTAATACTTAAATATAAAATTACTGACTAAATAAATATAAAATTATTGGTTTAATCGTTAGTGTTTTGCAAAGATGTGAATGGGATAAAGAACCACCCTCAAGAGAAAAAGCAAGCGGATGACATTGAGTGGTCCATATTTCATACAGCATCAAGCGAATCAGAGATTGTGTGTACTGAATTGGAACACGAATAGCTATTCAGTCCACCCAACCATGTACCTTTCTGGACCTTTTCCAACTGTTGGACATCCCCACCTCATCATGAGATGATAATATCATACCACCTTTATTAGATTCGAGAAAATTACACACACTTAGCAAGGCCACAACTAATCAATTTTCTAGACTTCACAATCATACGACATACACTAGTCAAAGCATTGAAAACGCTAGTACGGAGAGTCCACACCAGCATTCAAGAAATTTGAACTAACATGAAATATCACATGACATGGTTACTTTAACTTGTGTAAACATATTGTGATAACTTAATCTGATAAGCAATCAACTAGACTGATGAAGAATGGTAACAACTAACAACTTTGGAGATGCATTGTCTCACAAGAGCCTGGGGCCGCCAGGGCGGAGATCCATCTCTTGGGTCCAGGTTGATCTGTCCTGAACATGCAATTGCCAGTATGTTTGAGCCAGAACATCAGGGTCCATGTAACCGTCCCCTCCTCCACTGTGTTGTTGTTCACCAACAGAAGACGTCGACGATCTGTGGTGCGAAGTTGACGGCATACTGCTGCCCCTGCCAAGTTCCCACAATTGGAAAGATTATATCATCTGTCACTACTACTACATTATGTCATGTTTTTGAAGTCCTTTTATGCTAATCTTGAGTAGTATTCAGACTGTTGTATTGTAAGATCGAAGGATTTCAAGAATCTACTTACGAACAAAAAAGCTTATAAGATTCTGATACATAATATGCACTTTGAATCTTCTATTTTTGATGCATAATTAATACCAATATGTAGCAATTGTACTTGATAATAACAAGCAAAAATGTAACTCCAATTTGGGGTTAGCTTTATAGTACTAGTTTACCCCACAACCTTTTATATGCATCTTATCCAGGAAAACTACTTGTGAATATATATCTTTAGTAGACATCTAGAAAGATGGAAAAATTTGAAGTATAGCTAGTTTATGAACGAGGGACTGCAAGTGGTTTGGGAAAAAAGTAAACAAGATTCCCGGGATCTCATGCATCAAGAATCTTTAAAAGTTCTGGGCAGACAGTCAGATTAGTAACTTCACTACAACTTAGGCTGTTTGATTGGGAAATATCGGGAAAATTCAGGAACCAGACAAACCTAGGGGGGCCGACGATGCCGTCGATGATGACATGAGCCACGTGTACTCCAAGTGGCTGGAACTCTCGAGCCAGGCATTGTGATAAGGCTCTCAATGCAAATTTCCCACAACCTAATCCATTTTCATTTTAAAGAAACAAAACCAGATTAACGTGGTTTTAATCGAATTTAAGTTTGGTATTAAGTATGATTAGTAGATTAATTGCTACATAAATCCGAGTAACCGGCAATGCCGTTGAGCGAGGCTGAGCAACCCGTTAAAAGAATCGTCCCTCTCCCTCTATCCACCATTCCAGGCAACACCTGATAATTTAATCACATTATTGATCACTCTACACTAATTTTTGCAAAATTTAAAGAATTTTTACCGACTAAGAGTTTGAAATATGTTATTGGGAAACCTGTTGTGCGCAGTGGAAGGCGCCGACGGAGGAAACGGCGAGTGATTTCTCGAAATGGTCGAGGCGGATGCCAGTGAAGCTGGTGGGGGTCCACGATACTGGGTGGTAGGCGTTGTAGACTAAAACTTCGACGAAACCCAAAGAGAGAACCCCCTCGAACGCATCCTTTATGCTCCGCGAGTCCGAGCAGTCAATTCGGATCGCGAACACTTGCGCCTTTTCTTCCCTCGCTATCTCGTCTGCAAATCTCGATAACCTACCTGTACTAGCAATTCAGGAAAACAAAATCAGCATTTCGTGGTTTCATGTCTCTCTCTCTCTATATATATATGTATGTATGTATATATCTGTCAGGAAGCTAGCTAGATGGGATTAATTTGGAGGATCCAGTCTTCAACAGGAAGTGAAGATACAGACCTAGGTCGCGGGCGAGGATGGCGACGGTGTAGCCTTCGTGAGCGAATTTACGGGCGATGGAACGGCCGAGCTGGGCTCCAACGCCGACAATGGCGGCGATGCCTTTCGGCGAGGGTGAGCTCGCCATGCTGCGCATCCTAGATAGATATGTATGTACGTACAGTGTATTTACAACTGCTACGCAACAACCAAACCCACAATAAAAAATAAAAACAACAGATAATTATGCCTAAGAAAATCTCAGCAATTGCTGTCTCAACTATACCGCTTCCATGCTGAGATACAGTTACATATCTATATATATATATATAGATATAGATACAGATATAGATATGGATGTAGGAAATATATAAAAAAAAGATATAGATACAAGAATATATATAGATACTGTGTGAATTGCTTCTCACTGAGTGTGTGTGTGTGAGGGAGAGAGAGAGAGAGATTTGAAGCTTGTACGTATATATCAACATCATATAAAATTGCAATATTAGTCCCAGATTATGGGTGATTTGCATGTTTAGCACTATACTTGTGAAAATAGTCAATTTTAATCTCATACTTTTATTTTATTTTTTGTGTGAAATTAGTCCCGCTATTAATTATGTTGCAAAAGAGGAAAATATATATATATATTTTTAACGATCTTGTGTTGTGGAAGAGGAAGACATGTAAGCCCTTTCACAAACTCTACTGTTTCATGTTTTTCAATAAGAAAAATCAGCCCCCTCTCTCAGACAAAACGTTCCTCTCACTAAACTAGCCTTGAGTTTTCATCTCCCACTCCTACAAGTAATTTCATCATCTACTGGCTAGGGTTGAACTTTTACAACAAACATACTACATCAATTAGGTGTGTTCTTAATTCATTGGTTTCTTCGAGCAAAACAAGGGTTTTTAGGATTGAGTAGCATCGATCCATACGTCAGTGGGCATCTGAGATGTGGACACTGTTAGAGGAATGATGTTTGGAATTCTATGAATTTGAGACAGTTGTTCATAGTTAGATAACGCTTGGAAGCATTTTCATTCTTGTCTACACCAATTAGAGTGCGTAAAGTGTAATACGATCATTCATTGCTACTTGTTTTGTGATTCAATCGTGAACCGTATTTGAAAGAGTATAGGTTATGTAAAAACCTGTTGTGCATGCGAGATGAATTGTCAAAATTTTAAAATTTTCACTATGCCCCCCCTGCCCTTTCATTCAAACCCAACAATTTTGCATAAAAAAAAGGGTAAACTATACTTTTTTCATTCGAATTATGTCTGTTTTCACACTTTGGCATCTAAATTTTCTTTGTGTCAACTTACCATATTAACTAACCCATTTATTATTGTTTTTCAACTAAATTTTTTGTTAAGAAAACATCACACACAGTGCACATGTGATATTTAAGGGTTATGTTGTAAGATTAAATGTTGTAAGTTAATACAAAAAAAAAAAAAATCGACGGTAAAGTGTAAAAATGAGTTTAATTCGAATTGCAAAATGTAATTTACCCTAAAATTAAAAATATTATGTATAACTAAGTATAAGATGAAATTTGGAAATAACCTTATAGTCAGGGACTAATATTATAATTTTCTCATCAATATGGCTGCAGTTTGGAGCTGAGTATTAATAAATGTGGTCATAAATCATAATATAGGATTTATACAAAGATTCTTTATTCAAATTAAAATTCAGATTTAATTAATTACATAATAAATATAATTACATATATATTATAAGATTAATTTTTTTAAAAAATAATATATGAATACGTCATAATTAAAATAGAGATGATGTGATTAAATGACGATTGATGAGGGCATGTGATGTGCATGGAGTCCACGTTGAAAGCCAACGGGGCGGCTCCAATTGTCCGTTCGACGATGGATGAGGGCATGGGATGTGCATGGAGTCCACGTTGAAAGCCAACGGGGCGGCTCCAATTGTCCGTTCCTCTGCCCACAAACCCCACTTGTTATGGGAAACCCCAAATTTGCAGTCATGGGGAACCAACACCCCATCAAAGTATTCACCTGCTTTTTTTGAGATTTGTTAAAAATATAAATATTTTTTATTTTTAAATAATAAATATTTTTATACAATTATAAATATCTTAATAAATACTTTCAGGGCTGTCATAAAGGAATTTTTTGTTGGATATTTATAATTTTTTTAAATAATAAGGTAATTTTTTTTAAGAATTTCCCTTGTAATTTACTCTTCACTTTAAATACACAAAATGTAAATTGTTCATTGACTGAAATTTTAATATTAACTGTAATATGTTTAATCATAGTAATTAATTTACGTAAATATTTCAGTTAGTTATAAGTACTAATTATTTCATTTAACATATACAGAACGCAATATTAGTTTAATTTCGAATTGGATAATAATAATACTTGGAAGAGACCATGTGCCTTCTGAAGCCACCGTGTGGGTTGGTCCGGTAACATTGAATGTGTGACTATCATCCTTTTTAGATAAAACCAGGAATACAATATATATTTTTATTTTTTATTATGCATCTTCTCATATCAAAATATTGAAATTTTCGTTAAAAGTAGATAATATTTCATTTAAAGCCGACAATCAATCTTTTATAAAAAAAGATGTGCGACAGCTACAAATATAATAATAGTTGCACCGAGTGCACTTCAACTAGTAGATGTATAATCTATTCAATTCTGTAACTTTTATATTTATTTAACTGCCTGATCAAAAGTACACAAGAGATTGTTCTGCTATATTATAATGAGCATTTGAAACGTCGTATGATATCTATGCTTCACCAACTTATTTTTGATATTATCTTCTATAGTCGGCTCCCCAAAGATTCGAGGGATCTGAATTTACAGTCAAAGGTAGGATTTCAAAAAGTGCATATCCATAATTTTTGAAAATATACAAAAAGCAGTGAAGATTCATGCCACAATAATTAATAACGAACAAATACACCAACATATCACAATAAATAATTCTTTAATTCCAGCAATATACAAAACCGTCTATATATAGTAATAAAAAGTAAAACACCAACAACTAGTGTATGAATCCCTTCATATATTGTCATTGTGGGTCAAAACTCATATATACCTGATCGAGCTCGAAATATACGACCACGACTGTTGATTGAACTAGGCCATGTATCCTCACACGATTTAGTGATTGGATCCTAAGAATGAAAACACGAACGTGAGGCTCGTCAGGTGCGTCCCTGACAATGATCCTTCGACTCTCAAATTAGAGTTGATCGATATAAAAATGTGCGAGCTGAGATAGTAGGTCGAAAATAAATAGACAACAGTTACCTCAATAAATGACGCGCCGGGGTATTTATAATTCTAGGTGTGTACAGTGGGTTGGGCCACGCATCCTGGACGTTAGCGTCTCTGATTGGACAACTATTATCAAGTCGGGTCTTTGGTTTGTGGGGTGGGTTCTTTCTGACCCGCTTTAGTGGGGCGCGGATCTTGTGTAGGCAGATTACGAAAATGTCCCTCATTAAGGGTATTTTGACAAATTAGAGTTTTTCCCATCATTACCATACCCGAGGTTTCGTACACTGGGATATATGTATGAATTATACATACGCTTTAAATTCAAAAAATGTGCGTATATCAATTATCTTTGTATATTGTATATTATATATATATATATATCAAATATAATGTTTATTAGTTAATTTCAATTAATCATAACTAAATATTTGGTATGATTCTCCCGAATTCTATTAATTTCGCCAACCCGTCCAAGAGTTAGAAATCAGTCGCTTTCAAAAATTGTAATGGCCATATACCAACACTACCAACCAAAAGTTGCACTAAATAAATATATTCAAACAACCTAATTCCCTCCTATTTTTACTAAATTCTATTCTGGTCCTTAACTCTTTCTAGTACATGTATTTTCGCGAAAAGTGAGAATCATGCTAAAATAGGGGTTTGGTTGTTTCCAACACTGAGAAGAAAGCCGAGACAACCTATAGTTCCATATCAGGAAAGGTAGCTTTCCCATTCGGGCCAACACCACACTTTATCCCAACTTCCTTCACCAAAAACAATAATTCCATTCCTCTGCATGGTTAAATAACAAAACTATCAGGTTTCACCAGCGAAAATGACTTGTTGTGTAATTGGTATACAGTTTAAAAGAAAAATAATTATAATTTGATCGAATCTAACTCAATTATATGACAAATGTAATACACTTGTTGTGTGATTGGTATACAATTTAATAAAAATAATTAATCACATAAAAAATATATTGTACTTATTTTATAATTGATTTGATACAGCAAAAATAATAGAAAACTTTCGCCACTTTAATTCTTTATTTATTTATTTTATTCGTGGTTCCTTTCCTTTTTTGGATACGCATGAGGCATATCAAAAGTGTCCCAGTGGTGGATTCCATACTACCAGAACTAAATTCTCCACCTTAGCTGGCTGCAGGCCCCTCTTTTTTTTTTTTCTTTCTCTATTTTATGGTGGTTATTAATTGCATGACTTATAAAGTTGTGATTCTCTGTAGAAAGAATCAAGGGCATGAGGTCTTCTCTGATCTTGATACCCTCTTCCTCAGCTACAAAATTATTGACAAATCAAGCATGCATGGGCTACTATGTTAAAGAAATTTCCCCTTCTCACAGCTGTTTGGAGTGTAAATTCTGACTCAATATTAATCAAATAACATATATTGTCTTGGTGTTGCTTTTTGTCAAAGGTAAGGGATTCTAAAGTTTGGAGTATTGTACATTTTGTTTATTGTAATTTTTGCATGCATTTATATCTTATAAAAGGTAAATTTCTAATTTTACAGTTTGAGGTAACTTGCGGCTCAATCAGTGTCCAACTCGTGAGGTTTTTGTCCTTTTGACTTTATAGATTTGAACCTCATAGTTTTGTTATGAGATAAGAGACATTGGGCTTATAAGCTACTCAAACTCTTTTTAATATGGAACACTGTTAATATCTTTACAATATTTTACAAAGGATATAGTGTAAATATTAGTAGGTTGGTTGATATTTTTATAATTGAAAATTAAAACAAAAGATTATTCATTATAAAAATTGATATTGTGTATTTAATTTCTTTTCTTATTTTTTGAGCACATTTTACATTAAAGTTGGCCCAATTTTATATTCGGTCCACAAGTGGAATCAAGTCATTTTCATCATCTTTTTTTTAATCGCAGTTAAAGGGCACAATTATTTTTATGAAAAGGGAAAATAATATATATATGGAGAATTTTGTGCAATGGTGTGTAGTCATTGTCAATACATTCTATCAACATCCCAGTGTTTAATGACGACCATTTCCTTTGTATCCCAATACATAAATAGAGACAAGTAAACATTAAATGGCGGATTGTAAGGGGAGAGAGTTGCAGGGATGAGCTGGAGGTGAGTCGGATTCTAGCTACCTAGGGGCCGTCCGCCGTCTTCACGTGAAGGGGATGGCTTGAGCGTCGGCGTTTATTACAAATAATAATAATAATATAGTTATAATTATGATAAATTTTAAAATAATTATATTATAATTTACTTTAAATGTAGTTAAAACTTATTTGAATAGCTTGATTGATCAATAACCAAATTATAAGTTTAAATACAAATATTGAGGTCAGTAATAATTGAAATAATAATAAATGTTGGGGCTGGATTGGAAGTGGTTGCAATCATACAGTGGTGCACAATGACAAGGGTATAAGTCGAAGAAGGGACAGGTGGAAAAGGAGAGAAAGAGACGGTGATGATGAGCATTTGAATATACAAATGATTGGGGAGCATATGTACCGTTCATCTTTATTTCCATTGATTGATTGTTGGGCTACCTTTATTAATGGTATGAGTTGACCAGTTGGGGTGGGAGGGCCAGAGTTTCTCTCTGATGCTCACGCCACTCTGATGTGGGATCCGCATCACTGTATTTGTACATGCAAGCAACAACTTCAAATCATTACCCCAACTGACAACTGAGAACCCACATTCGAGTTGGGCTAAGTTTAATACACTGTCCTCTGGGCTTGGTTCAGTACTTTTGGGCCCTTGATGAAGGGGAACAATTTTAACGACTCACGCTTTCACTTTACACCAACAATGGTTCACTGAGGATGTCAAAGGTGTGGTCTCTGTAAGCAACTCATCACCAGCATTTCAACAAACCATGTTCATTAGGCCGCATTGTTAAATGGAAAGTCAGGTGGAGAGACTATTCAATTTGCGTGCACATTTTGCTACATCAAAGAATATTGGGAGTGGACCGAAGACATCTAAGTCTAATACACTGTCCACTGGCCTAAGGGCCCAAATTCCAACCAAGAAACTGCGTTGGGCCTCCTTAGAAGCTTCTCTTCATTTGCTTTCCCGAAATTCATCTGAACGGTATCATTGTCTTTTAATCGCAGACATTAGAATGTTTGCATCATTACAAACATTGCTGAAAGGGCCTCGATGTTGTAGAGAAAACCTTTAGGCTTGGTGGATCCAAATTGCCAAATTCATTTGATAAATCTTCTGGAGATAGTTTCAGATACTTTTTTCTGCCACCAAATTCTTTCCGGTAGCGTGAAACTTCGATCGCCTTGCCCCGATCCGGAGATCCTTCAGTTGTTTTTGATGCATTTTCCGAACGATCCGTGTTGTGTAGAAGGAATAAGTTCTTAATTTAGATATATATATATATATATATATATTTCAACTGGATCCGTTCTGATTTTGAACGACTTAAATCGGGGGTAGATAGCTGAAAGTATCCTCCAATGGAGTGGGCGACGGTGCAGCATTTGGATCTCCGGCATGCGGGTCGGAGCTCCAAACCCTTGCAACCTCATGCGGCGGCGTTCCACCCGACTCAGGCACTCGTTTCTGCGGCCGTTGGCACTCACATAATCGGTCTGCTTGCTTATATATGCTCCTTTCTTTTCTATCTCTAGCAATATGAGATAAAATCATGGGCAAGTAAATTCGTTTTGTATGCATACAGAGTTTGATGCGTATACGGGAAGTAAGATCGCGTCTGTGGACATAGGCTCACCTGTTGTTAGGATGGCGTATAGCCCCACTGCTACCCATTCAGTGATTGCTATACTTGAGGTCAGTGCTCAGTTTTTGTGGTTGATTTTCATTTTAAGTAATCGACAACTGCAGTGAGTAGGAATACAAGTGGAGTTGAGACTTTCTTTGGTCAGCTTTACATGTTCACTAGGACCTTAATTGAAGTTCAGGAATTAACTAGAGAAGTACCTGGATTGTTTGGAATGTGGTATAATGAAACACTACAATTTGTGACCAAGATGTATGCATTTCGTTGCAGAGGAAGTAAGGGAGTAATACGTATGGAGAGGGAGGGGATTAATTGTATAACATAAAATAGGTGAGAAGTATTATAGGATGGCATACCATCTCACTGCACTTTTCCAAAACGTAACGGAAGACTGAAAACATTTCCATCCTTTTTCATCTCATAGACTTGCTGTGAGGATAAGGGAGAGAATTATGTGCCAAACAATCCATATGAATTTTATAGTTGGCTTATATACTGATCTTGTGTCAATACTTTCATTTTGATAATCAAAATCAGTCCAATAACAGATAGAAAGCAATTACAAGGTCGTGTCAAAAGAGACAAGGAACAACCAAGAGAAGAGAGAATTAGTACAGGGCTTGTTAGCAAGCTACAGAAGTTTGGATGATAGGCCCATTGGCAAGAGTGTAGCTCGCAGTGTTGGACTGCTTCCTAGTATGTTTAACTTTCCATGATGGCCAAGTGTGGAGAACGTTCTTTTCATTCTCAATAGTTGTTCTTGAGGCGCATTCTGCTGTTTGAATGGCCGAATGGGACTAGGGCTTGTTCTCACCACTTAGCTGAGTCAATTTCAAAGATAATTCTCATAATTCCAAAGTTATATACCAGTTTTAGAGCCTGTTGTGTCACCTCTGCTTCTGTTCGTGTTGGATTGTTGGGGTTATTTAAGGATGTCGTGTCAATATTTCTATGTGACTGGACATTAGTTTTTATGGATTAAATTCTTCACAGCATCATCGTTTTCATTCGTTTTAGCTCTAATGGTGAAGACTTTGTTTTTCCGGTTGGGCTTTGAGAGCTGTTATGGAATAATAGAGAGACATGAGTTTTGGAGGTTGTTGGTGGAAATCGATGCCTTTGAAAATTGGACTTTTCTTTGTCCACTATTGCAATGATGCCCTTCTCGACCTTTTTTCCTTATTTCTTCACGTTTTTGCTGAGGTGGGGACCTGGGATGGGGGGGGGATGGGGTGTTTCTTCCTCTCCAACTGCTTAGCTGCTAAACTGCCAGTATTTCTGACTAGTCTTTAACTGATAAAATGGCTGTAAATCTTTGTTCTTATTTCTGGACTCCTATATTGCAGGTACTTCCTAAACTATAGTGCCCTGTTGAGATGGTTGGACTACAGTTCATTATGTGATAATGATCATATTTTCATTTTTCTCTTTTTTGTTGTAAATATTATGTCTCAGCTTTTACTTATAATGCAGATCTTTTTCTTTCTTCTTACTAATATTCTGGTTCAGTATCGACTTGTACTAGAGCTTCAACTGTGTTCTTTCTAATTCAGTTTTATCTTTGTCTGACAACAATTTTGTCATATACTTTTAATCAGTTTTTGCTTTGTTATTGATAACCTCTCATTCTAGGATGACAATAATTGTAAACCTGACTTCTCTTCACATGTGGACCATTTACTTCATTGCAGGATTGTACGATCCGGGCCTGTGACTTTGACAGTGAACAAACTTGTGTCTTACATTCACCTGAGAAGAGGACAGAACAAATATCTATTGACACGGAAGTCCATCTCGCCTTGACTCCTCTTCAACCTGTTGTGTTTTTTGGTTTCCATAAGAAGATGAGTGTAACAGGTTGAGCCAATCTCATCTGATTTCTTTTTGTACATTCTTTGTTTTGTGAATGAATGAGGAGATTTTCTTCCCCTGCATATGGAGAACAAATGCGAACGGGGGGTGGGGATTGGATGGGGGATTGGGGGGTGGGAAGCGGAGAAGAGGGAGGACGAATAGCAAGGATGGAAAGAGAGAAACTAAATAGTTGTCTTTTTCTTAGAAATAAGGAAGTTTACAAGACATGGTGAAGTGGCACAGAGATTTGGCTTGCCACAATTATGTCGATTATAAATGCAAATGGATTGGCATACTATGTTAGTTGCTGAAGTCCGCACAGAAGAAATAAATGCGAATTCCAAAGATTGTTGATAGTAATTGTGGTGCAGTAGAAGTCATTAGTTATCATCTTTCTTTACGTCTGTTTTTGGGTGGTCCCTGGGGGAAGGTTTATTTCCACTGCATGGCTATTGTCCTCATTTGGTCATGTTAGTAGTTCTAGCATCACCTAAGAGTATGGTATTAGGAAAATATGATTCTGGCCCTGTCGCTGTTAGTTTATACCCAATGTAAGAGGTGCCAGAAACAGCAGGGATTTCCTTAATTTGGTGAAGATGCGGGATCCTAGGGGCACTGTCTAATTAGGAATCTGCAAAGGTTGTGTATGTTTCTATCATGATAACAGTCTTCACTCTTCACAAAGTCCATTTCATACTGTCTGTGATGATAATGTAATAGCTTCTCCAAAGAAAGCAAACATTCTCTCCCTAACTTTTCAAGGAAATTTGCAGTGGAATAACTAATTTGCGGTGCTTCACTACTTCTCTGGCACATAATCTTAGTACGTTCTGAATAATCACTCATGCAATGATCCGTGATTCTGATGCAGATATTAGTTTTAATCTTCTCAAGAACCATAGAGAGTAGTTACTTTTAGTATGCCTCGAATCTCTCTGACCATTGACTTGTTGTTGCCATTCTTCTCCAACAATCCAATAGCATTGCATCATTGTTTATCCTGGTGAACAATTACTATGAAGGATATCTAAGTTATTTTATTTGCATTTTCCTGAATTTTGACTATTGCTTGTGTCAAGTTGTTGGAACTGTGGAAGGGGGGAAAGCACCGACAAAAATAAAGACTGACCTGAAGAAACCTATAGTCAATCTCGCTTGCCATCCTCGGCTCCCTGCTTTGGTAAGAGTTCAATTGGAATGTGACATCTTGACATACCCAATGGCTTTTCTCAGTATTATTTGCTTGTAACAAATTGTACCTAGCAATTATGGAGCTGATATTTGTCCCTTGTCTTCTATTACCAGTATGTGGCGTATCAAGATGGCTTGATTCGAGCTTACAATATCCATACGTATGCTGTTCACTATACTCTACAGCGTAAGAGTTGAAAAGCACTTCCATGGCCATCTACTCTTTTCCGGGCCAAAATACATGATAATTTAGCTTCACTGAAATATTTCCTTTCCATTGGATTATTAGTTTATGGATGCCTTTTGCAGTTGATAACACCATCAGGCTACAGGGCGCTGGAGCTTTTGCCTTTCATCCAACACTGGAATGGATTTTTGTTGGTGATAGACGAGGCACACTTTTGGCATGGGATGTATCCACTGAAAGACCCTTGATGATTGGCATGTAAGTTAAACTACCCTCATGACTTTTTATTCTGGTACAACATTCTCTTGGCGATCTATCTTGGGAGGGCTATTGGGATTTGGGATCGATAATCCGTAGAGAAACACATGCTTTGTAAAGCTGTTCGCTCTTAGTGCACATTTCCACTGTTTTTATGGTGGCGCTTCCATCTGTCATTCTATTCAATATGTCTGCAATTCTCCTATATATTATTTTGCATTTTGCAATATTTGCCTGTTGCTTTATTAATTCTGTTTCTAAAGCTCCCCATGCAATTTTCTGATAAAGAGTTGAGACGGCATAATTTCCTTTCTTAGTCTCCAGCTTATTTGTAAGTTGAGATGGCTCTTAGCCTCCAGCAGTTAGGAATTTTTCTCACCTTGACTGTTTGTGAAATTCAGTATTTCACTATATTGTTTGTTGTCTTAACTTTTTGGGAGCATTTTCGTCCTTTGTTCTTGAATCATAACATACATTTTCTTTACATGCAATTCTAGCACGCAAGTGGGTTCACAACCAATCGCATCTGTTGCTTGGCTCCCTATGTTGCGGTTGCTTGTCACTTTATCCAAAGATGGAAATATTCTAGTTTGGAAGACTCGAGTAATCGTGAATCCTAACAGACCTCCAGTACAAGCAAATTTTTTTGAGCCTGCTGGTTAGTTGAGCAACTGAACTTTTGTCCTTTATACAGCAATCTGTGATGATATGACAAAGATGCTATTTCAGTGGTCTATCTCCATACATTTTTTCTTATTGAGGTTCAGTAGGTATTGAGCTATTTTTTAACCTTCCTTCTGGCCAAGGTTGCACTTGCATTAAAGTGATTCTTGTATGTCCTAGTTAATTTGAAAAGATGGTTGTATCAAGCATGAGAGGAACATCGGGAAAATCTGTTTTTTGTTTTTTCCCAATTAAAATTCTCCTCAGCTTTTTTTGACACTTACTAAAAGAATTTCAGTTTTTCTGTAAGTTCTTTGCACTTATAAACAGTTTCCTGTTTTCTCTAATCTTTTTAGTTTATGTTTCCTCTTATCATTTTGAACTGCTTGCGCTACTGAAAGGGGTAGATATTATGATGGGATATAGAGATTGAAAAACCCGGACCTATACTCCGATTAATTGACATCTGCCTCCTTTGTCTTGTATTGTTGGTAATGTTTGCAAGATTGTCCGGATCGTGCAATCATGAAAAATTAAGACTATTTTTGGCGATTGTTAATTAGTTACCTTCTTATCTAAGTCTTTCCCCATTCAGATTTTGTCAATGAAGAAAAGACTACTTTGATGAGATGCATCTTGAAGTAATCAATTGATTATTATTATGATCTTGATCGTATCAAGAGTTAAGATAGGAAAAATCAAATATACTTCGCCTTATCTTAAGCTACACCAATGAGTATTACTTTATCCTAGTCCTATCCATTCCATTTCTCTTTGCTAAATTCAGATAGTCCTGATATTGTATTTTGAATGGAGGTTCATCATCAGTTCTAGGCTCCTCACTTTTAAGCAAGCCTCGTGGTCACTTCATTTTGTTGCTGTTCGATGTATGTGTATATACTCTTATTGATTCTGTTCATATCTTATTCTGCAGCTATTGAATCTATCGACATCCCACGCATTCTATCTCAGCAAGGCGGAGCAGCTGTTTATCCACTCCCGCGAATAAGGGGTTTGGAAGTGCATCCCAAGTTGAATCTGGCAGCATTACTTTTTGCAGTAAGTATCCTTGTATTCATCAGACATGGGTCACATAATGAGATATATTCAATGGTTAAAAAAAGATTTTACTCTTCTCAACAGAGCATGAGTGGTGGAGACAATCGCAAGAACAGAGCTGCGTACACTAGAGAGGGGCGCAAACAACTTTTCGCTGTTTTGCAAGGTGCAAGGGGATCGTCAGGTGATTGCTTAATCAGATTTGATGATATCGATAATATATTTTTGCTAGCCTTGTGACAGATAAGACGCCATTCACTTGTTCTGGTGACCGGCTTGATATGTGTTGGTTGCATCTCCTGGTTGTTATCTATTTTTACTGTGATTCAAATTCATGTTTGGACTTATTCCATATGAAGACTTTGCTGGATAGCTGCATCTCATTCCAAGTTGACATACTTCTGTGAAGAGAATTAGCCAACTCCTGAGGCAATGTATACTATGCTGCCAGTGTTTCGAACCATGAAAGTAGTTGAAATTCTTAATCTCTCAGAGGTGTTTGTATGAGAAACTTTAACTGAGGCCGGACCTGTCATTTTGCTAGGTCTAGCTTGGAATGCCAATATTGTGTAACTACATACTGATTCAAGTTATGAGATTTCTAAGAGATCTTACAGGCCTAATCATTTACTTGAAGTTTGGACACTATTTCATTCTTTTCAACTGTAAAATGAATACAAAAACCGTTTCTTTTTTTACTAACTATGATCTCTTAAACAGCATCGGTATTGAAGGAAAAACTTGCATCCCTCGGTTCATCTGGTATACTAGCTGATCACCAACTTCAAGCCCAACTGCAAGAGCAGCATATGAAAGGGTGAGTTCTTTTTCTCTTTTTTGTTTTCTCTTTCTTGCTTTTACCCAGTAATCAATTTTGATAAAATCTGTGATAACACATGCCATCCACAAAAAGTATGCAGCTCGGAACAAAATATTCCTTTTAGTTATGAGAAGTTTCTTTATCCTAATGTCCGGAATATGCCCCTCGACACCAAAAAGCTTATGATTCATCTACATCAAAATGGGCTCAAAAATATAGAAAAAGTTTCATAGGTTGGACTCTTCCCTTTGCAGGTGAGGTCCTCTATCTTGTTTGAGCTTGTAACTGTAAGAAATTAGGAGGCACTTAACATCCTTTTTCCTAACAGTTGTTAACTAATTGACTTTGTACAAGGAAAATAAGCTACATGCACACATCACTCAAACTAGATATCAATAGAGCTCTAAGGTTAATTTTGAATTAAGCCCGTTGAGAACAATCTATCAGCGATTCCTCTCCCAACCTTTTACATATGTACTTACGGCAGCCTATTGCCCTGCTTTTGATAGACATGCCTCTCACTTTCCTTGCCTTTGCATCCAACTCAATAAGCTCATTATTTACTTATCATAATCCCCCTTCCAAAGTTCAAGATAAGCAGCCACTGTACATAATTAACAAACAGTTGCATTCATTCTAGGAATAATAACTCATCATCACCTCCTCAAATTTACACTACTAGCCATACAAAATTGAACATGATTGATGTGTACAAAAGAGGGTATGGGAATATGCATAAGAACCCAAAGAGTTTTGCATCCACTACAGTGCATGCCATTTAGATTAAGACGTAAAGACCTCGCAACTCAAGTAATAGAAATTTGTGAAGATAAAACTATAACCAAGGAACACAACCCTAATTCAACTCTGAACATTCAATCAGCATTTAACTTGAAGCTTCTTAATCATGAACAATAAATTTGAAACCTGGAAGATGCTTTTTGTTTGCCTATTCCCCTTTCTGTTATATTCTTTACTCCCTAGTTTCCGACTATTTACTCACCCTGTTTTGGTGTTCCTGCCTAGAGAGTTTTACCTGCTCATCTCCAATGCTGGTTGCATGATGATTCTCTCATGTTCAGACTGGCCATCAACATAGTTGGCAAAATAACAAATGGTGGTCTTTAATTGGATAAGAGACATAAAAATGATAGTAATGATGCTACCCTGATCAAGTCTGATATCCTAGATTATTAATTTCATTAACAAGGATCAACCTTTAGCTAACATAATTAGCTTACAACCTTATTAATCATGCATAAATTTACCAATTCTTTAAGTCAAAATATTTAGTTCAGTGACTAGTAATCATGATTTTCCCAGCCTGATTATGAATGCGACGATCATACCTGGGAAAACTTAGAAATTCCCCGTAAACAAATCGCGTACAGCTACTCTCTTAAAGGGCTAGTAGTAAATTGGCAGAATTTGTAAAAGCAGACTTTATCAGTGTTTGTTCAATGTCATTACTGATTGATAGGCTTGTTGGATGCTAGGAAATATTTCTTTTTGCTTTATTGACACTTCCTTTTACTTTTGTTAGCCAAAGTCAGCTTACAATCACGGACATAGCGAGGAAGGCTTTTCTTTACAGTGTAAGCTAATATTCTGTCTGATGATGTTCTATTTAGCAGTTTATTGTTCTGTCAATGACTCAATATGTAGGACATAAAAGTTGTTAATACACATGGACTCCAAAGTCATGGTTTTCTACTACACTTTGGAGTGAAGTTCCTGTTAAAATTAGTCTGGTACCTCATCAATGGTCTTGCTGTCAAATTCATACTTCTGCTGTTGAGATTAATTTACTAAAAAGGAAAAGGAAAAGGCAATGTGCTAAACATTGAAACATTTTGCTCTTTTTAAGAAAATGTTCGTCCAATATGTAGTACAAACTACTCTATTTTGCCTACTTTAATGCTAATAATATGTTTAGAAGTCTCCCAAGAAGTTTTCAAAAATAAATTATTTTGTATTTTCCTGCTTGTTATCATTTTTTTTTTCAGCTCTTCCTGGTTTTTCCAGTATTTCATGACAACATAGCACCAAAAATTGAATATTTGCTTCTATACCTCTTTTGTGTGACTGTTATTGAATTATCTGCTCATCCTGGTTGTTGCAGCATTTCATGGAAGGCCATGCGAAGAGTGCCCCTATATCTCGATTGCCTCTAATTACTATTTTGGACCCTAAGCATCATTTAAGAGACTTTCCGGTTTGCCAGGTAGTTATACTGATGTTATTGCTACATGACGTACATAGGAAATAAAGTTTAGACTGGGGGTGAATCTAATTATCTAATTTGGCAGCCTTTTCCTTTGGAGCTAAACTTCTTCAGTAAAGGGAATCGAGTTCTTCATTATCCTGTCAGGTCTTTTTACATTGAAGGGGCAAACCTCATGGCTTACAATCTGACTTCTGGAGTGGAAAGTATCTACAAAAAGCTTTACACTTCGGTAATATTCAATTAGTTTTCGCCCGAGTCTCAACTGTTATTGATCATTGTCCTACTACCAGCCTATGAGGATATGAATCATTTTCTGTTTTCAGATTCCTGGAAATGTAGAAATCAATCCGAAGTACATTACTTACAGTAAAAAGCAACACTTATTTATTATAGTCTATCAGTTCATGGGTGCTGCTAATGAGGTAGTGCTCTACTGGGAAAACACGGATCCTCAGTTCGCAAATAGTAAAGTTACCACAGTGAAAGGTCTGTCTATTTGTACATTATTATTGTCTTAGAGTGCATCCATTCTCTTTGTACATTATTATTGTCTTAGAGTGCATACAAAATGATTACCTCAATCCATTTCCACGAACGTTTCAGGTGGTGCTGATGCAGCCTTTATTGGTCCGAACGAAAATCAATTTACTATTCTTGACGAGGATAAGACTGCACTTTCCTTATATATGTTGCCTGGAGCTGCTTCACAAGAATCTCTTGGAAAAAATGGAACAGTTGATGAGAACCAGTCTGTGGAGCCTGAAGTTGCTTCTTTTAAGGGTCCCGTGCAGTTTATGTTTGAAAGTGAAGTTGATCGTATTTTTTCCACTCCACTAGGTGCTTAAGGACTGTGTTTATGTTCATCTAAACTCAAACAAATTGACTATATTTTGATCGCAAGTTCTACTCTTGTAGAGTCAACGGTGATGTTTGCCTCTCATGGGGACCAGATTGGCTTGGGAAAACTCATCCTAGGATATCGTCTTCCTAGTGCTGATGGGCATTACATCTCAACAAAAGCTGAAGGGCGTAAGTTCATCAGATTGAAAGTAAATGAGACTGTACTTCAGGTAATTATTCAGGTTTTAACTGGGAACAAATCTTACTTTTCTCTTAAGGGCGTACTTGTCTTCTGACAAGTCTGCAAGATGTTGCCAGAACCAATTTTGTTTTGTTGCTCTACTGGCTGACGGAAACATATAAATGAAGGATATGTAAGGGCCCTCCTCGCCTTCTGAAAAGCTTGCAAGATGTTGCCAGACCAGTTTTATTTTGTTGCTTTACTGCTGAGAAACATATAAATGGAGGATATGCTTAATTTCAGCATGACGTAGTATGGCCTACTGATTCCTGAACAAACTCAAAATTGTTTTTAGAGGCTCTAGTGACACTAATGGGGTCATTGCTGCATCTTAGAATTCCATACAAGGAATTTGAACATGAAATTATGTAATGATGAGTATGTATCATCTTTTCTTGGTTTACATGATTCTGGTTTCAAATTGTTCATAAACTATAGAAGGAGAAAGAACCTGGAGCGTATATGATAGTTTATGGGCCAGTGGTTGCAACTGAATAAGAAACTGTTTAACATCTTATAAGTGAAATTTCTGTTGTTCCATGTATAAAATTGTAATGCAGGAACCCTGATGCTTCTTTTTCCAATTATTTGAATTTTCTTTTATTCAAGAGTACTCCATGTATAAAGATACAGGAATACTAATACTTTTGGTTTCCAAAGATTCGAAAATTATTTTTTCCAAAGTTTTGGTTTTGACCACCTCTCAGATCATGGAAAAAAGAACCTTATCTTTTTTAAGAATTGAATTTAATAAGTTGGAAGCTTCTAATATATTTTTAACTTTGTATTGTTTAGGTACAATGGCAAGAAACACTTAGGGGCTTTGTTGCTGGTGTATTGACAACACAACGTGTGCTCATTGTTACAGCTGATTTAGACATATTGGCTTCTAGTTCGGCAAAATTTGATAGAGGACTTCCTTCAATATCCTTCCTGGCTTCTTCTCCCCCCCTTCCCCCCATGGTCTTCTTATCTCATTCACGACTTTAAATAAATATTGGCCCTTAACCTCATATTACTTCAGATCCCTGCTGTGGCTTGGACCAGCGCTTCTCTTTTCTACTTCTGCTTCTGTTAACGTGCTTGGTTGGGATGGAAAAGTTAGGACCATCCTGTCAATCAGTATGCCTAATGCAGGTCGACAACTTATTTTTGCTCTAAACTGGGATCCTCAGATTAATATATTAATGAATACTATTGTGATTTGATCCTCCAGTTCTACTTTTATCAATAATTTCTCTGAGCTTTCGTGATTGACTGTAGTGCTGCTTGGAGCTCTCAATGATCGCCTGCTACTTGCAAACCCAACCGATATAAATGTTAAGCAAAAGAAGAAATTTGAAGTCAAGAATTGTCTTGTTGGGCTACTTGAGCCCCTTCTTATTGGATTTGCTACAATGCAGCAACATTTTGAGCAGAAGCTTGATCTGTCAGAAGTCCTATACCAAATAACATCAAGGTTCTTTTTCAACTTATACACCGACTTTAGTAATTAAAACTACATTTGGCTCTTGCTCTTGAATGATAAAAAATGGTGGCTTTATTACCACATCTTTTTGTCTTTGTTCCGCAAAAGTTAGATATTTAACATTCCTTCAAGTCTGATTATTGACACATTTAGTCATCGTCTGAGTGAAGGTTTGATAGCCTGCGTATTACTCCAAGATCACTTGATATTCTAGCCAGAGGGTCTCCGGTTTGTGGAGATCTTGCAGTATCACTTTCACAAGCTGGCCCCCAATTCACTCAGGTGCTTTTTCTGGTACCATTTTGTGTATCAAGATCAGCCAATCACGTTCTTAAGTGACTTTTTACTTCTCTTGACCTAGGTGTCTAGAGGAGTGTATGCAATTAAAGCACTCCGGTTTTCTACGGCTTTATCTGCATTGAAAGATGAGTTTTTGCGATCAAGAGATTATCCTCGATGTCCCCCAACCTCACATTTGTTCCATCGGTTCCGGCAGTTGGGATATGCATGTATCAGGTGCATAGCTATAACTATTTTTGCTAACTAATGAAAAATCTTGGGCCACTGATTGGAGATAAGTAAGTTGAAGTTTAAGTTTGTAGTTGTTTTCTCAGATTTATATTCTTTTAAAATGGCTGCACATCATACTGCATGCAGTTGTTTTGAATTGCTTCACTGTGATCATGATCAATTCTTTGGGTGATGTTTTCATCATTTTCTTGCTTTCTTTTCCTTTTTGCTGCCTACTAATCTGACTGCTCTAATAGACTGCGTTTCTTAGCAAAAAAATCTGTATAGACCTAGCGTTTGTTTTTTCATAAAACATGTATGATCTGATTTTTTCTGAAAAACTTTGGCATAAATTTCATTTTCTTAGAGCATTTTTCTTGTGTTTGATGTTTTTTGATGGGTCTGTTCGTGGAAGGATATGGTGGGCTGCTGATTTGTTGACTGATTTACCCTGAAATAAACTTTGGACTCAAATGAAATCATCTGAGGGATTTACGTAATCCAGAAAGGGAATAACCAGAGGATGCATAAATTTAAAAATCATTTTCTAGTAAAAGTGTTAAATTGCAGAAAATGCGTCCTTAATACCATACTTTGGTAATACAATACTTCTATGTTTTCATTCTGCTTTCATTTGCTCAGTTCTTCATATGCTCAAGTTTGTTTTGAGCATTTTATGGGCATTCTTTTTCTGCTTTGGTTCAATCTTCTCAGTGCGCGTTAATGTGAATTACATATGTGATCGCAGATATGGTCAGTTTGACAGTGCAAAAGAAACTTTTGAAGTTATAGCAGACTTTGAAAGTATGCTTGATCTGTTTATATGCCACCTTAACCCTAGTGCTATGCGGCGTCTTGCCCAGAAGTTAGAGGAAGAGGGCACTGATTCAGAGTTGAGGAGATACTGTGAAAGGATTCTCAGAATCCGTTCAACTGGGTGGACACAAGGCATCTTTGCGAACTTTGCTGCTGAAAGTATGGTCCCTAAAGGACCTGAATGGGGTGGTGGAAACTGGGAAATCAAAACACCTATAAACTTGAAGGACATACCTCAGTGGGAGCTGGCTGCTGAGGTGACGCCTTACATGAAAACTGATGATGGTACTATCCCATCCATTGTTACAGACCACATTGGCGTGTATCTTGGTTTAATCAAAGGAAGAGGTAATGTTGTTGAAGTTAGAGAAGATAGTTTGGTCAAAGCAATTAACGCTGAAGGTGGTATCAAGGCAAATGGAATTCAGACTAATACTGCTACTCCAATGCCTACCAAGCCCAAAGGGCCCCCTGATGGTGAACCTAACCTGATGGGTCTAGAAACCCTCTCCGGACAGTTTGCAGGTTCCGGTGCTGTAGATGCACAGGCAAAGGCTGAGGAAGAATTCAAGAAGACACTTTATGGCTCTGCTGCTGATGGTAGCAGCAGTGATGAGGAAGAAACATCAAAAACCAGAAAGTTACATATCAGGATCCGAGATAAACCGGTTGCATCTACAACGGTGGATGTCAATAAAATTAAAGAAGCCACAAAGCAGTTAGGTCTGCCAATAGGAAGGACAAAGTCATTAACTGGTTCTTCAGCAGATCTTGGCTTACTTGCACCTCAACCTGCTCCTGCAACCACTGGGACTGCGACTGCTCAAGTTTCTCTTCCTGCTGATCTTTTTGGAACAAGTGCATTGGTTCAACCACCAACTGTGTCACAGCCTGCTGTTTCAATCGGACCCGGTGGTGGGGTTACTGCTAGGCCAATACCAGAGGACTTTTTCCAGAACACAATATCATCCCTTCAGGTTGCGGCAGCTCTGCCTCCTGCTGGGACAGTTCTCTCAAGATTGGATAAAAATTCTCCAGGCATTGGAAATAACATCCCAGCTAACCAGGGTAGTGCACCTGCAGTTGATATTGGTCTACCTGATGGTGGGATACCCCCTCAAGCTACTCAACAACCTCTTCCGTATGAGTCCATTGGGCTTCCGGATGGCGGTATTCCTCCACAATCGCTGCCTCAACCTGCCGCTCCATCACAACCACAGCCCCAGATGGCACCAGTTCCAGTCTCTAGTCAACCGCTTGATCTCAGTTCACTTGAAGCTCCAGGGTCAGGAGCATCCGGAAAACCTCCTGCTCGCCCAGATTCTCCCCCGAAAGCTGTGCGTCCTGGGCAGGTAGTTATTTCTTTTCTCATTGCCTGCATGGCTTGTCTAGGCAGTAATGCTTACACTAACATTATTCTATTTTTTTTCTCATACTGAGTATGGCTTCATATGTTCTGCAAAAGCTTTACTTTACTATTTCAGAAACTGGAATTAGAACTAAGGTGTTCTTACTTTTAAAGCTAATTCATTCTGGAAATTAATTACAAGTATATTCTGTAGATAGGCTTCCTTGAGTCAAAACTCACTCAAGTCTTTTCTTCTAGGTTCCCCGCGGTGCTGCTGCCGCAGTCTGTTTTAAGACTGGACTTGCTCACCTGGAGCAGAATCAACTGTCAGATGCATTATCTTGTTTTGATGAGGCTTTCTTAGCTTTGGCTAAGGATCAATCTCGTGGAGCTGACATCAAGGCCCAAGCTACTATTTGTGCACAATACAAGATTGCGGTTACCCTTCTTCAGGTATTTGTTTTCTGTTGGCTGTTAGGTGTTGTGAATGTTCTGTCAGCCTGTGGATAGTAGGCAAAACTTGCTTAAATTTAATGTACATGTTAGCAGATTTTATTTGGATGAGGAATCTATGTGCAGTTCTAGTGTATGCAAACCCACTGACCTCACACAATAACAAAATATGTGCACTTGGGCCAGAAACTTATGTTCTTCTGGATCTTTAATTCCTGAATTCCCAGTTAAACTAATAATATATGTATGTGAAAATGAGTGTTCTTTCTTTGATTTTAATTCGAAGATTCCTATTTTTGAGTAATTGATTTCCTTTCCATAAAACTTAATAATTCATCATGTAGATGTGACATCCCTGCCAAACAATGGGTCCTTGCTACTTATTGTACCTTTAGATGGTACTGGGAATATAGGAATATCTTTGAATGCTAAGTACAATACGAATATTGCCTTGGGTGATATTTTTTGTTCTCTAGTTTCTTTAAGTGCACACTGTTTATTTTTCTGTCTAGCATTTAAATTTATACTATTTTCATGTCACTGCAGGAAATAAATCGGCTGCAAAAAGTCCAAGGGCCCAGTGCAATAAGCGCAAAAGATGAAATGGCTAGGTTATCGCGTCATTTAGGTTCATTGCCACTTCTTGCAAAGCACAGGATAAATTGCATACGAACTGCCATCAAAAGAAACATGGATGTCCAGAATTTTGCGTATGCTAAACAGATGCTTGAGTTACTCCTATCCAAGGCTCCGGCTGGAAAGCAAGATGAGTTGAGAAGCCTGATCGACATGTGTGTTCAGAGGGGCCTGTCCAACAAGTCCATTGATCCATTAGAAGATCCCTCCCAATTCTGTGCTGCCACACTTAGCCGTCTTTCCACCATTGGGTATGATGTCTGTGATCTATGTGGTGCCAAATTCTCTGCTTTGTCAACACCTGGCTGTATTATATGTGGCATGGGAAGCATTAAGAGATCAGATGCCATTGCTGGACCTGTTCCTTCACCATTTGGCTGAGGCCAACTTGTTATTAGGGCTGCGACTTTATACTCCAGGAATCATAAGCTCTGCATACTAGAGAGAAATTTCTTTTAGGAGGATTCAGAAGTTACTCTTTCCTCTTCTGATTTTTCTCCGGGGGGTTACGATTGACCTCTGTTTACACGTCGAGTTGACCCCCATTTCTATTCTTGTGGTTACTCCATTTTCCTCGATTTGCCTATAGTTGTATTATTCTTATTCTCCGGTGTAGAACAATTTGTTTGGTATCTCATGCTACAGTTAGTGTAATTAAGTAGATTGAACAATTCTGCTCGGTTTTGTATTTGCCCGAAAGTGTGTGGAGATCTGTCCTGATATAATGGCTACCCACAATCTGTCTGCTAGGAATCCTTTACTACTATTAATCTGAAATTTTTTTGGATAACTACTACCCCATTTAAGAACTAAAAGAATAGCGAGTCATTATTCATCAACATGCATATATGCTGTTCGTATGTAGTTCTTACATTCAATTCATTTCTTATAAAAAAAGCTTGTGGTATTGTCAAGAATGGTAAAGGATGACTAGTGTCTCCAGTCAAATCTGTCGGACAGTCAAAAAGAATATGAAACTGATAGGTGTAATACGAATCCACCCTTTCCCAGATTGGGAGTGGATTATCAGACTATTGGCTATCAAAATTTGCCCGTTGTACACATTCTGTGATTGATTTTTAGATGGTACAATGGATGTGCTCTAAAGATTATACTACAAAGTAATCCAAGATCCCTTTAGTACAAACTAAAGGAAAGCACAAAGCACATTCTTGCTCCATCATTCTCCCAGGAACTTACGTTTTTTTGCCGTGTTCATATAAGGCCTGATAACCCATTCAGTCTGAGCTTCATCTTGATCCATAGTCCCTAGTTTGATCTGCAACATCAAAGAATTAGCATCTGAAGTGATGAAAAGCAGAAAAGCAGCCATCATCTGTGGCATAATAAATACTCTACTTCTACAATTAGAAAAGACCAGATAGCAATGAGAAAATATATCAGTCAAATATCTCAACTAAACTTTATGTACCTGGTAAAGACGCAATTCAAAGCGAGGACCAATCTCCTTCAGTTCAATTGATTTGGGGCCACCACGTTTCTCATAGACATGATGCCTGCAAAACAAAAAGACGGCATCATAAAATTGAGAATTAATAGTACAATGCTGGAGTAAAGAGATGGAGAGCATTGAAGGAGAAGAAGATGAGAAAATGATGCTCGTATTAGCATCATTCCTCCCTTCACATATATTATACAAATAAAGCTATAATCTCAATTATAACATTGTACATTTTTCAGCAAGACAAAAAGATACCAACCTGAATGAAATATAATCAGACTGATTTGCAAAAGTGATAATCCGCTTTGTGTCTGGCTTTGGAACTGGGAAAAGATACTTCAAAATATTGGCGGTCCTTTGCCCAAGCTGCCAAAATTAGCAAATCCATGATAATTGGAACCAATCTATAGCAAAGGAAACAAATTCCAACCCCACTCGGCCCCAGTTATACAACCCAAAAAAACAAGGAGAAAAGAGCAAATCTTTACTTCAATAAATAGTAAGAAAGGAAAGTGGTTGATTTCTTCATTAAAAAATAACATCTGCAGATGAGGAGGTTGTTTCTTTTATTCAATAATCTTTCAGATGTCATGATTGTGTTTTTTCCTTTCTGTTGGGAGGGGAGAGGAGAATGGGCCAAGAAACCGTTTATCTCCAAAGAGGCATTGCAGCATACAAGAACCATGAAATTTTAACACTAATAGAAAATTTAATGAACTCAAAGTATTCCATCTTATCATTTAGTCATCAGATAATTGGAAATTTTACCTCTCTTTAGAAATTACAGTTTAGAAATCTAAATAGCCCAAACAAAATATTCAATCAGAGAAAGAGGGGAAAAAATCCACTAACTTCTCAACTTCCAGCAGACAAAAATCTTAATTTGAGACGAACAGATGTTTGAATTAGAATAAGAATGAATTATAACCTTAGTAGAGAAGTTGTCAAGAATCAAATGTGGGTAAGCCTCAGGCATCGTTCCAATGGCTTTTTTATCCTTGATATCATGTCTTGTGACCTACATGCAAATGTTAAATGAGAATATTACATGGAACACAAACAGTATGAAGCATAGCATGCCAGAAAGTAAATTTACTCACCACATTGAGCAATCCAAAGTATGCAGTGGGACCAAAAGGTAAATGGCTTATGATTATACCATCTGGTATGCCGCGATGTTCATGAACTAGAATAACATCTGTAAAATCATGTGCCCGACAGGTTTCAATTATTTCCGAAATAACCTGCACACAATTAGCACATCACATTTAACATTTGCACGCAACTAATAAGAAAGGTTTATCTTTCATCCAAATTCCAACAAAAGACTATATGCAACCGATGCACAAACAGCCATTCCAGCAACGTACAAAACTCCTAGGCTGCAAGACAGCTCAAGAATTGCTGCTCATAACATTCAGAATGAGTAATACATTGAGGTGATGGTTTCTTAATTTAATTTATTAGACTGGTCATCTTTTCACTACCTTCATGTGAGTATGAGCTTCTGCAATTAAGACACAATATACCTAAAGTGTGTTAAAATTGAATTCTAAACATGGCAAGTTCAATACAAGAGTGTAAAGTGCTTTTATTTGAAGGATTGAATGGATTTAAGTTCTCCATTTCTTTAATAATTAATATCTCTTTCTTTTCTTGTTTTTTTCCTTTGTATTCCAAGTGCAGCCTTCTCGCTGCAAGAAGCATCAAGACACTTTAGCTTATCATGATAATAATCACAATTCACAACTAGATAACTGAGAGCAGTGCCGGAGCCTAGCATCAAAGGATGACCATATTAATCATCTCTACCATCTTGAAGAGGTCCAATTCAATACAGCACAAATGACAAATGGATTAAAACAATCAAGAACAGAAAAGTATGCAGCAATGGACCAACCTGACCACCACGATTCATTCGTTGGGCATTTGGAAATACAAACTTCAATTCCTAGAAAAACAAACATAACATTGTTGAATGCAATATAATCCACAAAGAAACATGAAAAAAAAAGAGATTTTTTTTCTTTTTAGCACAAATCCAAAATCAGACTTTACAACCTTCACAAACTGTGTAAGGGGAGCACTAGGATTGCGTGACGTTGTAAGCAAAATCTTAGGGTCTCTATCGGCAGCATTTGCATATTCATCATCAATGGTTGAATGGGGGACTACACTCAAGAGAAAAAAATATGTTAGCTTGATATTTAAACACATAAAACAACATCAGTAAATGAACCCAACACTTATCAATTACTCCTTTGACCAATAAATCAACGAAAAAAGCCTCAGATACTCTATTCATTGCTTTTGTGACAGCTATTTCATTACAGCGCAACACCAAAATCTCGACTTTGATACCCTTTTCATCTGCCACATTCTCATAATAGGAAAAGCAAACAAAATCATCGAAACAACCGTAAATAATAACAAAGTAGGACGCGACAGCGCAAATATAGTACCAGCAGTGTGTTCATCTTCGAGGTCAATTTCTTGGCGTAGAGCCGCCTCTTCGTTCCTGAGCTCAGTAGGAATTGGCTTTCCCTCTACCCAGAACAACCACAAATTAGTAGCATTACAATAAAAACATTCGATTGCACGAAAAGAAAAAATTCTTGAATTAGGATTTGCAACAGAAGATAATAGAAATCACCTTCTAAGGCTTCGCGAATTTTGCGCTTTTTCTCGTATAGCAAACGCTCTTTGCCCTCCAAGCTTTTCCTGTATAGATACTCTCTTCTCAACCTGACGTTTCTTTTCAACATCTTTCCTTATCACCACCAAAACCCTAGAAAACGGAAGAGTTGGTCTTGCAGTAAGGGTTTAAACCTCCGAAATCGCTGATTCTCGGGTCGAATATATAGTAAATTGGCTTGGGTCGGGTTGCTGTGTGTTCCCGTCGTTTCTCAGTCCTTTGAAAACCCGAAAACAATAAAAGTATACTTAAAATAAAATTATAATTTAAAATTTAAAATAAATTACGTATTTATCTCCTAAATATGATAAAGAATCCTAAAATAAAATAAATTGATTTTTTTTCTAAATACAGTGAAATTAGTTATGAATTCATGAAATTCACGAAAATAAAATTCCAAAACTATTATCTACGTATTTGAGTTGGTCATGTTCTTATGGTTAAGCTTAGATTTCCCCAATTTCATACAAAGATATTTGGATATTAAACCAACATTAATAATTTTTCGATATCTATACTATTATAAAACAAAATTTTGTTGTCATAACAATTTTTAAATATATAACTTTACCTTTAATCCAGCCATTCCTTTCAGTAAAAATTGGTTATAATGGTAATTCCAATATTTTAATGAATTTACTAAAATGCCCCTCAACTTTTCTAAACCTTCGGCATTTTTTTGTTTTGAAGTCACTACCCCATAATCCATAACCAGTTTATCAATAAAAATATTAATTATGTATAATACCGCTAGTAACAAATAAGTGATATCTTAATAAGATACCATTATGAAGTTACACCGGAATTAAAAGATTTGAATTTGAGCAAATGATTTAAAGGAAGAATTTCAAAAGATTCGACGAAAAAAAAATTATCAATATTCCATAAATTATTGTTAAAAATCAGATTTGAAGGATTCAAAATCCTTTAAATTTACAATTAATCAAACAAATTTAAAAAATATGAACATCTCCAATGTGAACACTAATATATTGTGGCATCTATATTAGGTAATAGCATGAAATCATGATCTTTAATATTTATAGTTGAACAAAAAACGGTTTATCATAATATATCATTAAGAAATATTCAGCCTATATTATATGACATTTCTTTTACATTTAAAAGAAAATAAAAAATCTTGAACATAGGCTGATAGGCAAATGTAATATATGCACATTCATTAAAAATACTCAAAAGCAATACTGTTATATCTTACACAACACAAGAAAATAATTCAATTGAACGAAAAAATACACCATACACGAATGATAACAACAATGTACTCACCGTTAACGTGTAACCTACTGGAGATGACTCTTAATCCCCATTATTGTCCCAAACAAAGCTCAAGATTATTGCTAAAATGCTATATCTAGTTGTATTATATCTGCTGTGTTAGTGTACAATCTTGCATTCTCTGAGAGCTTGAGAGAGAGAAGAGGTCATGCAACATTTATCGGTGTATAAGATATCTAAAACTAAAATTGTATGGCATGATTTGTACTAATTTTGAGAGGGGCTCCCTTCCTTTTCTCTCGAGGCATTTGAGTGCTTCGTTCCTGAGTTCGTCTGGTAGCTGCAGGCAAATCCAGTCGAGCAATGCATCCAAGTCCTTTGCAAAGTCGAGGAGATACCAATCTAGTAGTTTCGGGATTACTATCTTGTTTGTTGATGAGATGCCTACTGCTGCTTGTAAATAGTCCCTTTTGGCTGTTTCCAGCTCCGTCTCAACTTGTGATGCAGTGTATACTCGCACCTGAAATTCGGATAATTATACATCACACATCATATTTTGCAGGATTATGATGTGGGATGTTAAGAAGTCAAACTGATGTATGTATATTTAGGAGCAAAGAACAAGTCATCGAAATCCTGAAAATAACTTTTATGACGATGTGGGCTTTTTTTTATGCTATTGTAAGAATAGAACAATGGTTTTAAGAATCTTTTCTCATATGGAGTGTGATGAACTTACAGCAGGCGACGACTAGCTTCCGCAGGACAGTGCAAATGTGACCAGTGGTTCTGACCACTCCAAACCAACCGTTCTGCAAATCTTCCTGTCATCGTTCTTGGCTGATTTGGCGCAAGTCTATGAATGATATCACCAAGAGATTTAGCTGTCAGATTTCTCAGAAACAAATAATCTTGAACAACAAAATTTAACGGCTTCCACCTTTGATAAATCGTAGGCAACTTACATATTTTAAGTGATATGGAAGTCTCAAGATCAGTTGCTCGATCATTAGTGCGTTCAGCACATGTCCCCCAACCTTTATTGTTGCCTGCAGCAACCATCGATGAACTTTTATGTAAGTTTTGTTCGGTACTTTATAAGTTAGTCGGATTGAGAATTTTTTAATGCAATGTGATATTATAGCAGGTTAAGAGAATCCAAAGAAATCTTTTTCATGGGAATATCCAAGCATCCACAAGTGGGCTTCTGCTGAACATCACTTATTTCTTTAGACTGTCTTCAAGCCAGAACAGGTTGAAAGCGCTTGTTAACAAATACATCAAATTTCTACTTGATAACTGGAATTTCCAGAATTGGATTAAGTGGACTACTACAAAGGTTAAATTGGTATACATCAGAGTGATGGAAATTCATGCCTTTTGCATTTGTAGCACAATCATGTTGGGACTGTCAGGTACTCCATGCTCCAAAAATGCCTGAAACATTGATGACAAGGGAACATTACTGTATGTCATAATTTTTGGAAAAAAATAGTGCGAAATCATCAGAAAATCTGTGCAGGGTGACAGAAAGTTGCTCTGAAATAGTTAAAAAACACAAGCTGCTTCTTGGTGTTGCCGAGGCTGCTTACATTCATAATGCAGGAATTATAGATGTTTATCCAGAATGCAAGCTTCTGCTGATGGTTGAGACCATCTAACTCCACAGTTGCTAGCTTGTCTAGAAGAATCCTGAATTTACATAAACAGACATCGACAATGATGATAGTACGCTTTTATCCTGTCAACTGCAAGAAATTTAGATGTAGATAAAATGACGGAACTTACTTAAGCCTTCGGATCAGAAATGACGCATTTGTTTTCCGGTTGAGATCAATTGAGCGAGCTTCAATTGCATAAAGATGTTTGTAAGTGCCAACGTCTCTCTTCTTCAACTCGGAAAAATTGCAATAAGGGCCTCGAAAGTTGGATTCGACATTATTTTCACTTAATGCTTTCGCTGATAAAGAAGAAAAAGACTCGAAGTCCGTCGTCTTCCCTTTTGATGAGCTTAATCTTACAAAGATGTTGATCAGGCACTTCAAGATATCCTCAGACATTCTGTTCGCCTCACTTCCAACGTCCGCAACTCTATCATCAGAAGAGCCAGAAGAGCTCTCCTGTGCTTGCTCTACAGTCCTACACTGTAGCAGAGTATCATTACATTTAGTAATCAATTCGTAGTCTTCAGTATCTTATTTTACTTTTTATTTTCTAATCAAATTTGGGTTTATTCTTTGTGAAATGAATGATTACTATGAAATTGATGATAAAAAGCCACCTGGATCTTTGGGGAATTCGCACTCTTGACCATTGATTCAGGCTTCAATTGATGCTTCTTCATGGGGGTACCTAGTAACAAGGATTTCTTTAGTGGAGATAGTTTATCCTTGTCTGAACTAGAACTCGATTGATTGTCTCCCCCTAATCCATTCTCTAGTGCCAAACCTTGTTTACTTTGACTTTGAGGTTGTTTACCATTGCATGGGCTCTCAGGTAAATTCCTTAAACCATCAGACAGACTATCCGTGGACAAGAACTTTCTAGTGGAAGCAATTCTAGAAAGCAAAGGGCGTGTTCCAAACGATCCCAAATTAGCTTCACTTTGAGATGAAGATCTTGAGTGCTTCCGTATGGAACTTCCAGTAGACAACTTGTTTCTTGAGGGCGTCAAATCCGGTGGTGGACTATTTCGCGAGGATATGTAAACGGCTTCTTGGTATAAACCTTGTCTGAAATTGACAACCTGTTCTTCAAGCCGGACTACCTCTTCTTCCAAGACAGCCACTTCGGCTAGAAGCTCAAGTGTCTACATTATCATTCCACCAAACAAAGAACAACTTAACAAATCAATGATGAAAATGCACACATACTTAAAATTTCACAAATGCAAAAGGTTGATTAAAGTTCATAACCCAAATACATCTAATCAACCAAGACAATATAGTATTAGCCCATTTTGGCAGATGCTAACCATAGTTCATAAATAGCGATTACTAGATTAGACGAATAAGACAGATCTTCAAGAAAGTGAAAATACACTGACTATTCTTACATTTTGAGGGAGATAAGGAGGAAGACGAGGTAGAGCCCCCAAGGGTCTGTTGAAAGCTCTCTGCAAAGCTCTGTGGACATTCTCTTCATGTCTCAGCTTCTTCTTGAGATTATCAACCTGCCATTTGGAAGAATCAGTACAAAAATGAAAAATGCCTGATATTTATATGAGAAAAATTAGCATACATCTTGCAATAAGGCCATTTTTCTTTCTCTTGCTGGGCGGCACTTATTGGCCATTGTTTTCTCGGCAGTTTCTGATTTGCCTCCCTTCAGTTCCATCTTCTTCCCCTACCAATATTTCAGATTGACCAAATACTTAAAACTATATTGATACACAGCAGCAAAAGCAAAAGTTGGAAAGATATTATTCATTTCTTGAATGTGCAAAAAGAACCCAACATAGATTTGGCAATTAAGGACTCCAACTTTTCAGACAGCCCACAATCCAACATACGAAAGACAATGGAGAAAAACCAAAGAACATAATATTCCAATTCAAGGTTCCGTTGGTGGAAAAGCAAAGGTCGAGAAAAGATCAACCTCAGCCAAGATTGTTCATCACTGAACAAATTCCCACAAAATAAAGAAAGAATTGAGACAAGAAAGATTCTTGAAATTAAGGTTTAACTCACATTGTGAGGATGCAAAGGTGCTTTCTTGGAATTAATATTACTGCCAACTCCTTTATTCATCTGTTCTTACTTGAGTGGGAACAAACCATCAGGATCTGCACCCACATCTTTATTTAGCTTAATTCCCATCAACAAAAAAGGGAGAAAAAACAGAAACAGAAGAAAGTAACCAGTCATCTACCTCACAAGCTGTAGAGTCTAAGCTCTAAGAATAAAGAGAGAGAGATGAAGAAAGAAGTTTTACTTTGAGAGAGAGAGAGAGAGCGGGAAAAAGGTGGAAATGAGAGCAAAGAAGCACTTTTGTTGGTATGTGTAGGAGAGCATAGAGCAAGGTATCTTTTGTAGTTTGTGGATGAAGAATATGATAAAAGGGGTTGGCTGAAAACTCACTCTACATACAACACTATAATAATAATAATAATACGGATCAATATTGTTTAATTATATATGTTGCAGCAGCCAGCAGTGGTGTAGAGTATAGTAGTGAAAATGCTGTTTATACAAAGGCAAAAACAGTATAAGTATAGTATATATGGGAAAATGTTGGAGGGTGTGCGTGTGAGAGAGAGGGGGGGGAGCAGTAGCACTTAGCAGCAGTAAACAACAAAAGAAGCAGGCAGGCAGCACAGCAGTGGTAACTGATTGAGTGAGTAAAGAAAGGCAGATAAAGACGAGGTTTTAGGGAAATTCAATGTCAGTCCACTCACCGAAAGCAATGCTGTCAACCGTAGAAACAGCTAATGATATTAAGCTCAAACAAGAGCGTTATTGGGAGAGAGGGAGAGAGAGGTAGCTGGGGGGGGGGGGGGGTGGCTGGAGCAGTAGTACTTTTGTGTGTGTGGTTTAGGTACTTTGGAGTGACAACCTGCTTTCATCATGATTGAACGTGCAACCATCCACTCCTCTACCACTCTCCATATTCCAGCTTTTTACTTTTCTTTTTCATTATTTTTTTAAATGCAAAATGACCAATATGCCCCTTGAAGACTAGCATACATTCCATACAATTGGTACAAAAATTTAAGACAAAAATTTGAAGTGAAGTGTGAAGAATGAAATTATGGTTTTGAGGTAAGAAGAGGGTAACAGCTGCCGATCATCAAACATTACATACAGATATAGTATTAAGTGGTAGGGTAGCAGCACTGCACCACTGTCCCTCAGCCTTATGCTAAATGCAGGGTGGCCAGCAGAGAGCAACTGTTTCATGCATTCTCCATACTACAAATACTGTCGCCTTACTAACAATCACACAACACATCCATAATCAATATTCAATCATCCCCACCGCTTCTGTTCTCTCACCATTATGCAAAACCACTCCAAACAAACACTTTTCCCCATTTATATTTCTACACCATTCTACTTTTTCTTTTCTTCTCTACCCATATATATATGTTAGAAAAAATTGTGTCAGTACTGTGTGAGAATTAACATATACATTATTACGTTGTACGTTTAGTCTCATCAAATGTTTTGATAAGACATTCTGTTAAAGTCAGCTTCATCCTCCATTACAACAACAGAAGCAACTCCAGTTCCAGACTCTGTTTCTGCAGACGAACAAGAACTCCCCTGAAGACGTGTTTTCCTTGCTAACGTTTCTGTCATTGTAATTCACACTTTTATTAGCTGTAACTAGTAGCTTAGGTGGCTGTTGACGTGGCCGCTATTCTGTTATTCAGTTGTAGTTAGTTGAACAGATATTTCTTCCTCAACCGACCTCTGTATCCATATTTAAGCTCTGCTGTATCTTTTTCCAGAATAAATGAGAGGGAATTCTTATTCTCTTCAGTTTTAGTTTGTGTGATTCATGGAGTTTATCTCTGATTTTATCATGGTATCAGAGCCATCATATTGATGGTCTCTGTATACAAACGAATAACCAAATCTCAATCAACAGATTATCACACTTGACTTCTATATGTGAAGAGAATGGCGAGCTCTTCAAGCGATATGCCTGAAGTTCCTCTTACAGCATCAGGAACTGGAATTGACCCTATGACGCTGCGTGTTCAAAACCTGGAAACTCAAGGTATGGTGATGATTTCTGCTCCATTCAATGGAAGCAATTGGTTATCTTGGAGTCGGTCGGTTCGAATGGCGCTTGAGAGTAAGGATAAACTGACCTATATTGACGGCTCAAACATAAGACCTGCAATTGGAACTCCACAACACAAACAGTGGAGGATTACGGATTGTGTGGTGCGAACTTGGATCTTAAGCACCATCTCCAAAGATTTGGTGAACGCATACCTGTACGCGAGCACATCAAGAGACCTATGGATGGAGCTCGAAGCTCGATACGGCGAGTGTGATGGAACTTTACTTTACAAACTTCAACGTGAGATTAGCTCAATTTCTCAAGGAAATATGAGTGTGACAGCTTATTACACCAAACTGAAACAACTTTGGGATGAGTTACTATGTCTCATGCCACCAGCTGTTTGTTCGTGCGGATTTTGCGTTTGTGGATGTAACAGACTTAAGGCAGAACAGAATGATGCTAGTCAGCTTGTCCAATTCCTCATGGGTTTAAATGATTCCTACGATAATATACGAAGCCAAATTCTAGTGCTAGAGCCGCTTCCACTAGTCAATAAGGCTTATTCTATGGTGTTAAGGGTAGAAAGACAACGGATGGTTAATTCTGAGTATTCGGACGCAGGGGAGGCTTCTGCCATGAAAGCCTATGAACAAAGGTATGCTGCACCTAATACTGGTCCTAGACAATTCATGAGACGCAAAGGACCTATGGACAAACGCAGCCTTCTTTGTGAACATTGTCATAAGAGTGGACACAACAAAGAAAATTGCTTCAGGCTTCACGGGTTTCCGGAATGGTACAAGGAACTACATGATTCACGAAGAAAACAGAGTAATGTGGGAAGAGCATATGCTGTAATTAGCACAGATGATAATGGACATGATAAGTTGGGAAATTCAGACTGCAGCAATAACCAACTGATGTCTGAATTGTTAGAGGCTTTACGTTTGGTCCAGAACAAGGTGCCTCAAGATCCTGTTAATGTACATTTCGCCCAAGTAACGGAGATGGCAGGTATGGCTATGGATCGTCGTATTTCGACTGATTTCAGTGCTAACTCTTGGATTGTGGACACAGGAGCTACTTGCCACATGTGTGGGAATGTGAAGTTATTTCAATCCCTTACCACCCTCAATACTCCTAAACAAATACGCCTACCCGATAATAGCATTACTCTAGCCACAAAGAGTGGTTCCATTCAACTTTGTCCCAGCCTTACTCTAACTAACGTGCTTTTTGTTCCTAACTTTGCTCACAACTTGCTTTCTGTATCACAACTCTGCAGTTCGCATCATGTCGCATTCTCATTTTATGGTTCCTTTTGTGTGGTGCAGGACCTGAGATCTAAGCAAATTTTGGCCCTAGGGAAGCAGCATAGGCAGCTTTACTATTTGGGAAGCAAATCATTCTTCCCTACTTCTGATTGTTCTAGTAAACATACTGCACATGCTTTACTTTCTTCTTCACATGTTGATAACTTCTCTCTTTGGCACCAAAGATTGGGACATACGTCCCCTGATGTAATGAAACATATTGAATCCTTACATATTCCTGAACCAGACAAGAATCATGTTTGTAGTGTTTGTCCTTTGGCTAAACAAACTCGTCTTCTTTTTGGTTGTAGTCAGTCTAGCACTGATTCTTGCTTTGAACTCATACACATCGATATCTGGGGGCCTTACAGACAGGCCACACTCTCAGGAGCTCGTTATGTCCTCACAATCGTAGATGATTTTTCTAGAGCTACATGGACTTTTTTACTAAATCACAAGTCTCAAACACTTCATACCTTGACCGTTTTTTTTGCTCAAATCCATACTCAGTTTGGCTGCAAAATCAAAACTGTTAGGACAGACAACGGTTCCGAATTTGTGAATTCTAGTTGTGCCTTTTTCTTTCAAAATGCTGGTGTATGTCATCAAAGGTCCTGCACCCACACACCCCAACAAAACGGAGTGGTCGAACGCAAACATAGGCACCTCCTACAGGTGGCTCGAGCACTCATGTTTCAATCCTATCTTCCTAACCAATTTTGGGGCGATTCCATCTTGACTGCCACTCACATTATAAATAAACTTCCTACTTCTACCTTAAATTGGAAATCCCCATTTGAAGTTCTATACAAATCACCACCTACCTATGAAAGTCTTAAAACCTTTGGTTGCCTCTGTTTTGCTTCAAACTTTTATCCTGAAAAAACTAAGTTTGATAGCCGTGCATTTGAGTGTATTTTTTTGGGTTATATGCCTAACCAAAAAGGGTTCAAGGTATATGACTTACATAATAACAGAACCTTTGTTTCCCGTGATGTTCTTTTTCATGAATCAGTTTTTCCTTTTAAGACTGCTGCAGGAAAAGAAGTGCAGACTCCCTTGCCTCTTCCATCATTTGTCAACCTTCCTGAATTTTCACCTGAAGCTGCAGTAGATTTTCCTGAGAACTGTGATCCTCTTCCTTCTACCTCCATGTCGCTTGAGTCTCCCACTTCCTTACAACAGTCAGCTAATCCTCCTTCCAACACTCATCTCAGGCGATCACAGAGGATCACACAACCACCTTCTTGGCTTCGGGATTTCGTTTGTCATACTTCTCATTTTCCTCCTTATAGTTTCACATCCTCTCACTGTGCATTTCAGGCTGCTCTGTCCACAATACGAGAGCCAAGCTGTTACAGTCAAGCCAAAGAACATGAGGAGTGGCGACAAGCAATGCAACACGAACTTCGTGCCTTGGAACATAATCACACTTGGGAGCTTATGGATTTACCACCTGGTAAGAAATTGATTGGGTCTAAATGGGTTTACAAAGTTAAGTTGAACCCTGATGGGAGTGTTGAACGCTACAAAGCGAGGCTCGTTGCGAAGGGGTATAATCAAGTCGAAGGAGTCGACTACTTTGATCGGTTTTCTCCCGTTGCCAAGGTTGTTACAGTAAGGGTGTTTTTAACAGTAGCAACTGGTTTGAAATGGCCTATACATCAATGCGATATTAATAACGCGTTTCTTCATGGGTTCCTTGACGAGGACATCTTCATGGAAGCTCCAGCCGGCTATGATGTTCCCTCAGGCAAAGTTTGTAAATTAAAACGGTCGTTGTATGGTTTAAAGCAGGCGTCGCGGCAGTGGAATCAAGAGCTTACTTCCAAGCTTGTTCAATTTGGTTTCATACAATCCTTGAATGACTATTGCTTGTTCGTTAAAGGTTCTGGTGATTCCCTTGTTATTGTACTTGTCTATGTTGATGATTTGTTGATTACAGGTCCATCCGAGGAACTCATCACTGAGGTTAAGCAGTTTTTGGATGATGTTTTTAGTATTAAAGATTTGGGATACGCCAAGTACTTTCTTGGCCTAGAAATTGCTCGCTCCCCAGCTGGGACCTGGGTCACTCAACACAAATACATTCGTGACCTTATTGCTGACACAGGGCTTGATCAATGCAGACTGGCTTCCACTCCGCTTCCACTTGGTTTGAAACTCTCCTCTTCCTCTTCTCCAAAATTGCTCGATCCTGAATCTTTTCGCAGATTAGTCGGTCGCCTTCTTTATTTGGGATTCACTCGTCCGGATATATCTTATGGGGCTCAACAACTGAGCCAATTCCTTCACGAGCCGTGCCAAGACCACTTGGAAGCTGCAATGCATCTTGTACGTTACCTAGCAGGCTGCCCAGACTTGGGCCTCTTTCTCCCTGCTTCTGCTTCTTCCACGATCACAGCATACTGCGACGCGGATTGGGGAAGTTGTGTGGATACTCGTAGATCTCTCAGTGGATATTGTATCTTCTTGGGTGATGCTCTTGTTTCATGGAAGACGAAGAAGCAATCCACCGTTTCTAGATCCACGGCGGAGGCGGAATATCGAAGTTTGGGTGCCACTGTATGCGAGCTTCAGTGGCTTTCTTATATCCTGAAAGATTTCCACATTTCTGTTCAGACTCCAATTTCTTTGTATTGCGACAACCAGGCTGCATTGCACATCGTCGCGAACCCAGTCTTCCACGAGCGCACGAAGCATTTGGAGATTGATTGTCACTTGGTTCGTGACAAGTTCAAGTCAGGCTTCATCCTTCCTTCACACATTTCAGGCAAGCTGCAGATTGCCGACATGTTTACTAAGTCTCTTCCTGGTCCGTCCTTCGCTGCCTTTGTATCCAAGTTGGGTCTCTGCTCTTTCACCCACGCCCAACTTGAGGGGGGGATGTTAAAGTCAGCTTCATCCTCCATTACAACAACAGAAGCAACTCCAGTTCCAGACTCTGTTTCTGCAGACGAACAAGAACTCCCCTGAAGACGTGTTTTCCTTGCTAACGTTTCTGTCATTGTAATTCACACTTTTATTAGCTGTAACTAGTAGCTTAGGTGGCTGTTGACGTGGCCGCTATTCTGTTATTCAGTTGTAGTTAGTTGAACAGATATTTCTTCCTCAACCGACCTCTGTATCCATATTTAAGCTCTGCTGTATCTTTTTCCAGAATAAATGAGAGGGAATTCTTATTCTCTTCAGTTTTAGTTTGTGTGATTCATGGAGTTTATCTCTGATTTTATCACATTCAAACCTATAATATTTGTGATTTTAGTCACGATGATTGATGGTCTAAAACATTGAACTAGAAAACACAATAATGTAATAGTTAATGAACTGAATTTTGATCTTAATATACGAATTCGAATTTTATCAAATAGGAAAAATTCACTATTTAATGTGAACCAATGTGTTATAAAGTGGCTATACTAACACTTGACCCGATGGATATTAAATCTAAAATTTGATATCATGTATGGAAAGAAAAAAGTGTAAAAGGGTAAAATTGTCCGACTGAAAGAGAAATGGAAAGCAAGAATTGTGATCCCATTTGGAGTATGAAAATTAAATAAAATTGAGGAAAAAGTTGCTTAAAGTAGACTCAGAGACATTCCCGATGCATTAGAATATGATTAAACTCCTCATAATGAAAGGGCAGGATTAGTTGCATGTAGGCAGGCAGTACAACAGTACTATATTAGCCACCACGTGACCATATCTGATGCATATAACCCTTTCCCCCTTTAAATACACATAATTAATGCACTTTAATCTCCAAATCATCACTTTAATTAATGACCCTATTTCTGCAACATTTATTCCTATTTTATTTCATCTCAAATAGAATCAATAATACGACGAGTCAAATGTATTTATTATGTTATATAATTATATGATTACCAGTGCAAAGGAAAATTAATTAGATTTGAATAAAACAAACGACCGTAAATAAATGTTATTATACTTATGCTATAATTGTTCACTCTTTAAACAATTATATTAATCGTGTAATTAACTTAAATTTGATAGAGCTAGATTTGTAAATTCCAATTTTGTCTAAGTCATTAATGACTACAACGGAAAGTCTGATTGGCATCAAGACTGTTGCTGGTAGAGTGTGTTTGACGTTTATTTTTCCTGATTGGGATATAAATTTATGTGAGACATTGGATGCATCTTATTGTGAGGGCACTAAGGACAGTGGTTTGGGTAGCATTAAATGTCTTGTAAGATCCAATAAGTATAACATGTTTTAACAGTTAAATTACAATATTTGATTATTTTTGTCTAGAAAAAGAGAGACAATTTATAAAAATAAATAAATAAACCCAAGAATTGATTGACATGGTAAAATAGAGGAAGAGTTGGTTAAAATTGCACAAGAAAACAGTACGATTTGCGTATGATTTACTGTTGGGGTTATGGATAAAAGCCATCCAAAGACTCATAAACCAAGACATACACAGATAGGAACAAAGTCAGAAATTATGGCAGTGGTCTGTGTGCCCCGAGATAAATCCATCGTACAATAAATCAGGATTCTGCTGCTGACTGCTGACTGCTGACTGCTGCCACCCACACTTCAATCTCAGTCAATTTAAGTCAACCTAGAAACAATTTCACTGTGCTTGAATACTTGTAGAACCGCTCTGCCCGTATCAAAACTCATCCAAAATCCAATAATTTGGGTTGTTTCAACAGGTACCTTAGCCAACAACAATTATTGGGTCAATTTTGTGAAAATGAATCAATTTCAGTCATGTGATAATAAGTTGGATTATGTGTACTGATGTGGGAGCTACATATAAATACCTATTAGGGGCCCATAGTCCCGAGGGCGTAATGCCCTAAACCATGGTGGTAATAGAACCTGTATGTAACAAAAGAAAAAGGGGGGACTGCCCTCTTCCATCATTTGCTGTCTATGTATTGTGGTCCAAGAGGCTCTTAGGACCAAATTCCAGGCACCACCACCCACAAACTCCAGTACAAAATGTGTTTCTTTAAGGGTTTTTATCTATCTCTCTGCAGTCTGCACAATTATGGTACACAAACAACTAAACCTTTGAGCAAAAGAAATCGTAACAGGATAAGAGGTAATAATATTCAGACATAAACTGAAGGCGTCACCAATGTAATGGGATTGAGATGTTACCATAGTCATGTCATTGTCGAAGCTGCAACTTTGTCTGCGCCAGCTCTCGTGAGGAGGGAAAGACAATGGTCCCAGAAAATCACACTCATGAATGATTGTAACGCTACTGCTTCGCCGTTGATTGCTGGCCATTTCCATCTTCAGGCCCCGACAGTCCCATCTTCCATCAACATCACCCTTAAAGGACTACAAGCCTGCCTTATCTTACTCTGTCTTAACTGTTGTAGTAACTGTGGTGAATCTAAATGCCATTTTATGACCTGCAACTATAACACAAAATTTCTGTATCCTAACAATGTCAAATGCAGAAAATTTTATATACACCCGGTATGAAAATACTAATAGTTTAAACTACAATATGTCAGGATGTCAGCATACTGTTGGTTTCACTGATGACACGGTGAAATCATTATTGTTTGATATCTTCACAACCGATACATGTAGAAAAAGAAACCCACCAAATGCTACAGGCACAACAATCTAACACACACGTGAGAAAAACCACAGGTTGGTATACATCATCTATGACTTCATCAAATGATGGAACAGCCAATATCATTACTTCCGTTTGTATACACTCTAAATGACATTGGCAATCTGGGGATTCCATCTGTTGCAGATAATATCATTACATCAAGCAGCAACATCTCTTTTGTACTATAACATAATAGTCATTAGTACAAGTAAAATTAGAGAGAAATAAGCAATATAACTCATCTAAATTACAAGGTAGGCCTGATGTCTTCAGAAGACAAATCACATCTATCTCAATCACTCACAATTGTTATCCAGAACTGCCAACTACAAACATCACCAGACAACTAATAAACTGTTTCTGACTAATCAAATAGCCTCTCAAGGATTTATCTTTTGATAAACTTGTGTAAGCACACAGAGTTGCACAGAAAGATATTTTGGTCAAAACCATAGCAATAACCCAACCAAATAAATGACGCAACAAGCTTATATTAAATAAAAGAGGAGAAACATCTGTAGACACTCATATACTATAAACTCACTATAGTTGCATACTCCCCATGAGACTTGGAAAAGAGAAAAGACAAAATTCAAAGAAACAAGGAGACAAGATGGTACATCTAATGTAGATTGACAAAGGTCCTTTTGGGGAGTCTTTTTATTTGATGTGTGGGAACCTAAATAACCACCAGAACCTGCCATTCTAAATCGCAAGAAACAAACCAAATATTAGAAGTTCATTATAAAGCAGGAAGCAATAATCTTCATCAATTTCATGACTTCATGATTGACAATCCCTGATAGTTGAAAGAGTAGACCTAAAAGCGGTAGTTCCTTTTTGCTTCTTTAAAATAGGATAGCCACGAATGTACCTAACCAATACCTAAAGTTTAGGTCATGCCATGAGTGTCATCTTTAAACGAAAACCACAAAAAGCTTCCAAAATATACTGTTTCAGACAATTAACTTTTCAAGCTTTTCAGATTGGTTGACTGGATCATTATAGTTCCTAATAACTGCAACAATCTCAAAGCAACCAAGTACCTAATTAATTAATGTGTTTGGAATTACTGTATTGTTTACTGGTCTTAACTGGGAGATGTTCCATGTTCTAACACACTACTTCTTTGATCAATAGACATGTAGTCAAACTAAAATCAGAGAAAATGGTGAAACTGCATGAAAAATTATGTAGAACTCAGTTATTATTACCCTCCAAACCAGCAGTTACAGGTTCTAGCAGAGAATTTGTCATGAGGGTTTGCGGGCCCCTTACAAAGAAGCTCTCAGAATTGTTCTCAATGACAAATGGAGTTATACTAGGGACCTCTTTTGACTGGTGTGTCAAAGGAAGTCCAAAGAGATGATCTCCCCATATATCATAAGTATATTGCGGCTCATAACCCATCTTTTCCTCAAGCCCACCAGTTCCTTGGTTATGAAGTTTTGTCCCAGGAGCTCGCGCATGTGGAGCAATTCTAGATGTTGAAGCCAGAAAAGGAGAATGACATGTCCAGGGTGTGACAGCCCTTCCAGCACTAGGGAAGGTTGCAGAAGGTAAGAGAACAGCTCTGCCAGCCACTTTCCTTGTCAAACTAGGCTTCTCTTGAGCATATGAAGCCCAATTGTTGTTGCCACATCTTGAAGGACCCTCGTTATCCAAGATATTGACATTAGAGGAAGTTCCAGAGGACTTATTTTTATTGCTTTGCTGGAGACGTGCCTGAGAAAATGGATTTCTAGCTTCCACAGATTGCTCCATACCAGGAGAAACTGACCATGGGGGTTTCAGAGTTATGGATGTGGTTGGGGACAAAGGTGGTGATGGCGTAGAGTTGCCACTCTGACTGCTTGAAACTTCAAAGAGCAATACTCCTGCACCAGAACTCTTCTTCTTCCTTCTCCGTCTTCCTTTCTCTTTCCCAACCTTGACAGACAGATTCCGTGAGTCTGATGCATTTTGCATATCAAAATTCTCAGCAGATGAAGGTCTTGACAGTGTGGCAGACCCTGATCTGGTTTCTGGTTCTGGATCCAACAAAGAGTTAGTTTGCTTCTGATGTCCTGCAGATGGACTAACAGGTCCCTGGTCAGGGGCAAGGCTCTCAGAACATCTACCAGCCGATTGCAAGAGCAATGCCTCTTCACGGGTAACTGATACGAACCCATTCATTTGGGGAGATATGGCGCCACTGCTTTTCCAATTAAAACGCACATACAAAGAATTAAATGCATGGGTCACGTAAGAAAAGGAGTTTTTCCCACCTTTGAAGTCTTGAGATGCAAAGGTTGATACATGGGGGAACAAGAGGAAAATTAGCAGAAAAGCTGCAAAAAGTATCACAAGTATAGCCTTCTTCACCCTGGTCCAAAACATTGATCTTCTGCAGAAATGAAGCACGCATATTGGTATACTTGCTTTCATAGGTATAACAATGATGCCAAAAGCCAAAACCAGTTCAAGGTCCCTGTGTATTGTGGCTGCAGCGAAATCAGTCTGGTATGATATATTAAACCTTACAGATTCTCCAGGTTGAAGAGAAAACCCGTTACAATTGTGTATAATAAATCCATCTAAACCACATTCTGCACCTGAAACATCAATTTGTAAGACGTCCAGGGGAAGATCACCCATGTTCTTGGCATAGACCTCTTTCGTCAACGGCTGCGAGCAGGAAGGAGTTTTATCTGCTGCAGAGTGTAATGAGTCTGGAGAAGAAAAATTTAGCCAAGCTGGTAAGTTTAACTTAAATTCTAAACTCTGCACAGGATCATACCCCTCATACAATACCAAGGAAAGTGAGCCTCCCAATCCTCGCAGAGGTAACCATTCCACACCAGAGAGATTATTCCTAATCAGAGCTGAGCTTCTCCATTCACATCTATTGGAAGGTTGAAAGAGGATAGGCCCAAAAGTTGCACTTCCATAGGGATGCACCAAAGCTTCAGTCAGTGCATCTGCTGGTATCGAGAAACCGTACCTTGTAGGGGCAATTGATTTATTTGACACCAAGTCATGGGATGAAGAGGTTTGTAAAAGCATTTCAGTTATCCGGCAGTTATCAATGACTTCCGCAGAATTTAAGATAAGCTGCATTAAAACTGGTTCTTGGCTTGGGTTTTTGACAGCTATCCACTGAGAAAAATAATTTTCCACCAAAACCACTGGAAATATTAGCTCATTCTCACCAAGAACAGACATGAAGCTCCCAGTAGCTTGAGATTTCCAATTCCTGAGAACTAGTTCATCTGCTTCTCTCGCATCCACTGCCTTCAGATGAGGATTAACACAAATGCAATGATTACTAACAACACCTTGTTCAAAATTATAATTAATTATTCTCATTTAACAAGATATACTTAAGACATCAAATTGCAACTACACAGACAAGCATATAGCACAAAGACGAACATCACACACTTGGAAGTGGTTGCATTTTTATTTTTCTCATTTTTTTTCCACCCAAATCCTGACGTCTTCTCATTGGTGGTCAGAATGACCTGACCAGCACCATATGTATGATTCTGAGGTCCTATGCAGTAAACTTTTTATTTGCATAAGTTTAACAACTAGAATGGGATATGCTTGCTTCAACTGAGAATCAACTTCTAAAAACTACCTGATCTCCCGCGACATACTAGCATTAGTTTTGGTAATATGAAGAACTAAATACTATTGTAATTCACTACCAACTGAAAATGCACTATGACAGGCAGGATTCTTTGACTTGAATGAAAAAAAATTCAGGAATCACAGAACATTAGGTATTTCTATGAGATCGAAAACTTATATCATTCAAACTGCAGATAAAGTCGAGTAGCATAATCAATCTTCTTGTGATGCTTTCTTCTTCTTCTTCTTCTTCTTTATAAGTTACATTTTATTATCAACATTTTTTGCCCCATAGAAAGTCAAGAGGGGAAAACTATTGGAAGAAAAGGTTTACAAACACCAACTTTTACATTTGAAAATCTCTTGTTCTAGTAGTCTATCTACCATTGGAAAGTTCAATATTAAATGGTTTCTAGCAGTCGTCATGCATGCATTAAATCTAAACTTTCAGACACTTCATGTAATACCACATTTTTTAAGGGCTTCAAAAGTTTAGCAAAACTACTTCCTAAACACAGCTTCTCAAACTTATATATGAGTAAATGAAGGTTATCGCTCCAAACATCTCCGACACACCAAGTTTTCAACAAAAATTGTTTTAAAGTAGAAGGCAAGGAGACAATAAAATAAATGAAAGTATGATAACAAAACATAAACTAATAGAAGACATAGCAATATTTACCCATTATCTGAAAGAATTGTATTGTCAATTCAAGGTGCAAAATGCAACTGACCACCATTGAGCTATATCTATGTTCTCATTTCATTCCTATTGCAGCTGGTGTGGTCATAATACTAAACAAGCGACTTTGAGATCTCACTTGAGTTCTTCTGAGTTCTAGCATTTGAAAAGTGAATGCCACGGAGCAGAATAAACACTACCCACTATATCAATATAACAAAGCAGAGGTTATAGCAAATTGCGATATAACAAACAAATGGAAACATAGTTTTGAGTCATAAGAACAACATGCACTAACCTAAGAAAAATTCTTTCAGAGAAGAAACATGCACAGAATCTCTTATACCTTGATCCTTGAAGGTGACTGCATGCTGCGACTGAAAAATCTCTCTCTTCCATTTATATAATCAATGCTATTGATCCCTTTTGTATGTCCAACAGAAGATTTTAACTCACTTCCACAGCCAACATTGATTACATCATTGCAAGGAATTTCTATCTGAGATCTTCTTGTGTCATTTATCAGTATTAGTAATTTGCAGTTCATGTTTACATCGTGAGTTTCCAGAGCATACAAACTAAGAATAGCAACTTGTGTGCTGGTACTGGGAAAAAGAATGAGTCCTTCTACAGACTTGATTTGAAAAGTTTCTACACTTTCCCCTACTTCCATGACCTTCATAAAGGTCAACAAATATGGAGCATCATTTCTGACAGAAAGAGCAACAACAATAGATCCACTTGTATTGCATGGGACTAAGGCCTCCAGAGATAAAGAAACATGCCCTGTGTCTGGAGTAGGGCTTCGACTCAGTTCTACCTCAAGAGGCACCATTACAGTATCGACCTCTTTGTTTGGAGATCTCAGGAACTTCAGACAGAAGGCACCAACTATTTTCCCTTCAAAATGGTCCGAAATGTCTAACTCCATAATGGTCTCTGTTTTTTTAGGACCAACTTTCCAATTTTTATGCGGCCTCAATGCAATTTCGGGTTGACCAACTTCTTCTCTTTCAACAGACAACCAGTCTTTAGCTGTCAAAGCACCATAGTCACTAGACTGTTCCATATTCTGAACACGGCAAATAGATTTCGAAGCGGGAGGTGTTTCCATAGAAAGTGGATATCCAAGCAGTTACCTCCTCCACATATAGGGCTCCATTAAAAGGATTAAATAAAGACAAATTCTTTCTCCACCTTCCACTGGAAGAAATGTCGAGACCACTAAGAGGCTTCACCAAATAAGGTGACTCAATGGCAAAGCCTTTAGCTTGAATTAAGAACCCACCAAAACTTGTCTGTAAAACTAGATGAGCTGAGGATGAACCCAGATTTGTAGGAAAAAAGACGAAACATATTGATGCAATTTCCCCAGGAGCCAACAATATTTCACTAGAATTGCATGGGTAAAACTGTGAATTGCTACTATAAGGATCATACATTCTCAAGACACTATCAGCATGAACATTCTTTACTGTCAAAAAAGCCAAGGAAGGATAATACATATTCTTATGCCCCCAATCAAGCAGAGAAGGTTTTATTTCTACCAGTGGTGTAGACATGCCATCCAAAAATCCATATTTGACTGTCTCAGTGTTCTCCACTGAGTTTGAACTCTGAGTCTTTTTCCCAAATAGTGGGCTTATACAAGAAGAAACATCAGCTCGCTGGCCACTCTTCATGTTCCCACCACTAGATGGAAATTCAGGGAAACCATCTTGCGGGTAAAAAGAGCACGAAATACTTTGTCCACCCAAGAACCTGAAGATTCCATGGTAATGCGACCAGCTCATTTTACTCCCCATTTGCTCTAACTCAGATGAAAAACCTTCAGATTGAACCCCAGAAGCATCTGATACCTCTGAGTCAGCATCAATTTCATTAACTAAAAACTCTGTTAATGTCGATTGGAAACAAAATGAATTTGAAGACAGACATGCATTTTCAAGACTATGTTGCTGAACTGAATGTCTTGACAATATATGCTGTCCAACATGACCATCAAATACTTCTGGAGAGTTATCAAAATTGCTCCTGTATGACCTGCATGCCTCACATTCTAACTGATTCTGCACTTCACTTACTAAACATTGCTTGCATGTGACTAGAATGAAAATAGCAGACAACAGAAGCACCACAAAGTAAACATCCTTGACAGAGCAAATGAGTCCCCTGAAAAAGATTAATAAAATAGCTGACATCAGGATAGTAGTAATCCACACAAATACTTAGATAATAATATCATGTATAGTTAGAGCTACTACCAGCAGTGCATCCAAAGCAATCAGAAACCCATTATTAATCATGTGAAAGAAAATAGTATAAATCACAGAAAAACATTATCTCGGAATAATTCACAGAAGGACAAAAAAAAACCTGAAATAAAACGGAAAAAACAGGGTAACTAAACAGTCCGCATATAACACTTATCAAATGCGAACAACACATAATTGCGCTTGCATTAAATACACAAACAACACCCATTACTAAAAAAAGAGGAGCTTTTTTATGGAAAGAAAATAATAAAACAAAACATCAAGCTTTTCCCGTATAGACAGCAATACAGGGGAGTCGTACCAATCTAGAAATGACTAGAATGAACTAGCTTCGTCGTTAAATATGAAAAAAAAAAAAACCCCTCCAAAATTCGAACCACAAACAATAAATCATCGCAGGCCACTTCACTCAAGTATATCACAAAAACACTCCGCTAATACGTCACGAATTAAAATTTTTAGCGTAAGCCTCACCCTTTCCTTAACTTGTATAAACATAACACACATATAAAATATCTAAAACCTCAAGCGTTACAGAGGATGGTCTTCCCTTCTCAGGACAAAAAAAAAAAAAACAAAAAAAAACATGGCTTTGAACGCAAAAGGATTTAGACACAAGAATAAATAAATAAATAAATAAAAGAAGATGAAGGAACGAACAAGCGGTAAACAGCTCGTTTTTTTCAGAAAAAATAAGGGGGGGAATGAGAGTCAGTGATGGAGTTACCGGAGGCAGAACATGGAGAAAAGCTGCTGTTTATGAGCTTTGATCACTAGGGTTTGAGACACCATTTCTCAGAACCAAAAACCAACCATCCACTCTGTATGTAAGAATTCTTTTCCCTCTCTGGGATTTTTAGGGCTTTGTAATTCAGCCCAAAAAATATATGCTGATACAGAATGAACACACACACACACCTGATAAACATAGAATGAATGGCCTCGGACGACGAAAAGAGTTTAAACCCACCCCCCATAAAAAAAAATTAAATAAAACAATCCTTCAATGTAAATTACTCTTTTGCCCTACCATGCATTTAATCGAGATTAGTTTAAGTATTCAGAGATAGGTCAAGACTGGAAATTCAAGACAGAGAACGTCAAGGCAAGCACAAAAGCTTGATTTTGTTGCTTGGATTATGAGAAAATAAGTTTTATTATGATAATTATAATACTTTTTGTAATTTTACCTATCTGAAAAAGGTATGTATTATAATGTATCGACTGTCATCAAATAAGCTGAGCTGGAAATAAAAGAAAAAGTCACTCACGTTCTTAATGTGTTCCTATCCAAAATAATAAAGTGTAACGGCTGGCAAACGAAATCAAATTTTATAAATCGTAATATAACTTCTACTCTGCTTTATGTTTTCACACTCATCAATTTGGACACGTCGTTGGTGTCTTTTTCGATTTGCTCTGAGGGCATAAAGGGAAGACAGGAAATTAAATTCTCAAAATTTCTTAGAAAAAAAAAATAAAGTAAAATTGTTGTTGTGATATGCAAAAATGGCACTTCAACTTTTGGTATATGAAATAGGGCTGTGGAGGTATGCTAGAGAAGGAATTAATACCTTAGTTTAGGTGGTGGGCCGTTGCATGAAATATTTGTCTAGATTTTGATACTTTATGACCACTAATTTGGCACGCTAGTGGATTCTTATAAACGTGATATGTTTAAATGTGCGTGTATACTTCATTTTGATATATAAATTAATTAGATGAGTTTTTCTGTCGGAATTATTGGTTGAAAGAGTATTTAGATCTTAATATTAAAATCGATGACGGTGGATGAATGGAACGTGTTGCACCTAGTTCACTTTAAAATGAGCCAATTTCGACTATTCAGCGTAATAAGATATGATTCATGACTACCATGCATTGTTTGCTAGTACTTATTTTTATTTGAAACTCGATCAATAATTCTTGAAAATGAAACCAAACATTGCTACTTTTTAGTAATTCGGTTATAGAATGACTCAATTTTCTTTCAACTGAAATAAATATGATCTGTTTTGAAAAAAAAAGTGCACCAACTCTACTAAAGTCGTGAAAATTGTCTTAGAATCATGTACGAATTATTATTTATAACTGTAATTTGCAGGTTCGTACATAAAATCAATTTCAAATACCAAATTAATGTATCCCGATTAATAAATAACTAATATGTACATTTGAATTATATTTTTCAAAAGTAAATATTGTGGAACCTCACGAATGGGTTAATACTATGTTCATGTCCCAAAAATTTAACTTAAGAAAATGTTATTATTAAAAAAATATATATAAAAATGTGTAATATGACGACACAATAGGAGTAGCGCTCTCTATGAAAAATAAGGCTAGAAATAAAGCCACAAACAAATACCAAAATATAATTTGCATACATTTTCAAGATCTCCATCTTTACCTCTAATTAGAATAATTATATCGAAAATTTAAAATAAAGAGACAATAAATTTAGTGATGAAATTGGAATTGTTATAGTGCACAATAATGATAATAATAATAATAATAATAATAGGCCCAAAAAGATAAAAATAAAATGAAAAAATCCAAAAGGGTTTAAAGCACATGACATAGCATTTACATTTACATGCTACATGCACGTCACGTCCTAAAAGTTTCAGTACTACCATGTTATACCTAATTAGGGGAATTTGCCCCAAGGCCGAGTGGGCAACCACCCACGCGCGATTAGTTGAATATTTGGAGAAAATCCAGAAATGAAATGATTTATGATAATATGAGAGGCGCGTAGCGAGAGAGGGAAAAGGGGGGCGTGGGGGGAAGGAGCGACAAGAAAAGCCAAGAGCCACGCAATGGTGCCTGAGGAACAATGTATTGGGCGGTCGGCCACCAACTGATAAAGTCAAATACTAGGTGGCGGAGTTGGAATCTGATGTCCCCTGGGGGGTGGCTCCGCTCCGTTAGGCAGCCCGGGGGAAAACGGCAGTCAGATTCTTATTAACGTGCGCCACTAAACTAAACTGCTCCAACTATGTGGGACCCATTACCGGAAGGTGGGGCGGCGTTGTCCTTGACGATGGGGATTGGACTATCTAATGTGGGTCCATCCGGATGTTTTGTACAATTGTACTTGCTTCGACGTACTAATCTGGGCTTCAAACATTGTGAAGGCCCATCTATGGGTTGGGTTCTACAAATGTGGGCCCATGAGGTTAAGAAGCCCATTAAAATGAATGGCCAAGAATCCTAAATGAAACCCAAACAGTTGAGTGGTTTTTGGAGAAAGCCCAAAATTTCTCGACTCCACCTCAACCAGACAAATTTATTCTCAATTCGAGTCAATATGCGATTTTCTGCTCAACTTCATTCAGCCATAAAGCCAATAATTATAAACGCGTTTCCTCAAGCGCGCTTTGTGCTTTTTCTTTTTTTCTTGACTGAAAAACTAATATCAGTTCATTTTGCAGCCAAAACTTAATTACCATTTTGAGAAAAGCAAAAAATAAATATTGAGAGGACAGAAATTTTAATTTCTGGACAAAAAGAAAGCGTAGTCAAATGGAAGTTGTGTTATTGAAATAGCAGAATATATATATATGTACAAACAAAGGCGCTACTCATCAAAAGCTTTCCAGTTCAAGAAAGCTAAAAAAGAAAAGCAGCAGAAAGACAAGAACAAGTACACAACTCAAAAAACCAGCAAGTTGAGAGAGAGAGAGAGAGGAAATGATCATCCATGTCCGATGCCAGGGCTGTGACCAGGAGAGGTGGGTTTGGAGTCATCCAGTCTAGGCTTATAATTTTGTGACAATTGTTTCCTAAGATCCCTCCTCATTCCCAGCTTTGGCTGCTGCTCATCTGCACCTCCTTTCATGTCTTTAACGTTGACGGCGCCGGAATGATCAGGAGCAGCGGCGGAGGACAATATCATCACCCAAACAAATATGAGTAGTACTGTTAGAACAATAACACTAGTTTTCAGTGCCATACGGAATTCAGAATTGTTACTGTAGAGAGTGTGTGTGTGTGTGTCAGTGTATGTTTTGTTGACTGCTTGAAATGCCAAACTCTCACGTGCTATATATAGTAAAAATTTAAGCATTCAACACGTATAAATTCTTAATTTTTATTTTTTTAATCTGAAAATTGAATTGAGTCAAACTCTAATTAGCTAGAAAGCTTAATTAGAGTATTTATGTGGGAGTTCTCTTGCGAAGGTCGTACCAAAATCTACTTCCAACATATTTACGATTTTCAAACAAGTTTTGTATTTATTTATTAGTTTGAAGTCTTTACGATTCGGTTATAGTACATTAAAAATCCGAATACATATGAACTTATCATGATCATCCGATTATTTTGGTGTATATGATTTACGTAAAATCATACAATTGAGGTAAATTTATAAGTAGTTGCCCTTCGTACAACAATTACAACTTTTGCTGTCCTAATATTTTTATAATTTTTACTTATCTTTATCTTACAACGTATCAATTAACTTAAACATTAGAGATTATAATCGAGACCTTCCCAATATAGTTCTAACTGTAATCTATTTTGTAGATTACGCAACTAAAACGTAATTTGCTCGTTACAATTAGCATCCATCTAAAATTCACTCTGAAAGACCTTACCCTAAAAAAATCAGTACAAAATTGAGTCAAACTCTAATTAGAGAGTTCATATGAAGACTTGAATTTGGAGTCAAATGGTGAAGCATAAAATAAAATAAGAAAAAGGTAGAAGACAAGAATCTGAAAAGAAGAGGTGTTGAAGGTGTCTACCATTCCTCAATTTACTAATCATATATGTACACCCCCTGCCGTACGTTGAATTGGACATTATGCGATTAATAAATTAATTAATAGTATTAAAATCGACCCACGAGTCTCTGTCGCCATGTGGGACCGCCCTCTAATCATTTACCAAAATAATAAATAAAAAAATATAAAAAAAAAGTGAAAGTGTTGATCGTCTAGTTTTAATTGCAAATCTAATGTGGGGTTTAAACTTACTACAGAATAAACAGAATTAACTACCACCGTTACTCAGCCGTGAACGTGGCTGCCACCAACATCACTTTCTTCTATTCAAATCCATATCTTCTTGTTTCTTTTTTGTCCACTTTTTGACTCCCACTTTATTTCAAATACAATTCTCCTTTTTTCTTTTTTGGCACTTTTTTCTCCCACTTCTTTCACTGTGTTTAGTCAATCATCTGTCAACGTGACCCTTCTCGTACCGTATGTCTTAATGTGGGTTTAAATCTTTTGAAGTTTGTGAACAAATCAAATGTCTCTAATTTTGTTTTAATTTTGAAACTCGACTCCGTTCCTACCTGATTTACATCTTAATATGTACTGACTTATGGTAATCGTTAAATCTAAAATAATTACGGTGTGATTTTATTTATTTATTTTTTTTTAAAGTTATTCTCAGTTAGTAGGAATTTTTTTGGGAGGAATCCGATTACATTTTTGGAAATAATTAATTGATTTTTGCTTCAATTCCTCTCCCGGGACTCTAATAAAAATCGTGTATATATTATAATTTATCAAATGCAACCTTCATATGGACAAATGAAATTGAACATGACATCCAAAAAGATCATTTTCAGACTTAGAAATAAAGTAGTTTCATAACTATTAACAATATTGTGCAACTTAAGTCTTGAGAAGTCACATTGGATTAGACATGACCCGCATAAAAACATGGTCGCATAACCCATTGGATCCAACAGCCTAAACATTAGGACATAATATAAAAATGTATATGCACATGATGAGTTAAAACTAGTACAAAATACGGGCTATATATATAAAATGATGATGTCCAGATACATCAACACCTTCGTAGCACTGATCAATCGCACACTGATCAGGACAAGTGGTAGTTAATCTATGACAAAAACGGGCTGGATTAATGATGTCTAGATACACAATCACGTGCGGCAGTTTTAATGGTTCGATCACATGCATGCATATTATGGGGTTATCATGGATTTATCTAATTATAATTCATCAAATTTTCCATTCTAACAATAGGGTGCATACAAGTCGTTGTAGATTATTTTTTGTGTGTGTGTGTGGTGGGGGGGGGGGGGAGGGGGTCTCCAATACAAATACTATACCGGGCAAAATGTAATTATTCTTGAAAATATAATGAATTGTTTGTAATTAGTTGAAAATTTTGTTTATTAGTTGGCATTGTATGCTGTGCCTTTAAGTATTTAGGAAAATTTTACATATTTCAAATTGAGTTGGCCGATGTCGAGCCAACTCTATATTTGTGGTGAATAAATTATATTTATTATGGAGTTTATATAATTTAAAAGTAATAATCAATTATATTATAATTAAGTATAAAAGGCAAATTTTAAAATTAATTTAATTTGATCGTATCTAATTTAATTAGATAGTAGCAAATTACTCCCTAACTTCGACTTCTTTCACTTATTGACATCTCCAATTTGTTAGGAATATTACTTTTTATACAATTATATCATGGTTACACTCTACGCATTTAACTTAGCTACTCAATTTGAATATTTTCCTTTAAAATTGAGATTCGTCTTGTAATTTATTTTAAATGGACAATTTAATAACCTACTTTATCAATTTAATGTTTCATGAATTACTTTATATACGAGATGGCATGTGTATATTGAATACCATAAAGATGAAACAAACTTTATAATAGAAAATCCAATTCATTAATTAAATCTTGATTTATATACAGTTGAGATACAAACAGGACATCCAATTGTAATGCGGGGGCATTAGCCTCGCATGCAACAACGTACTGATCAATTACAAGAAAACAAAGGGATTATATATATCAACAAGTAAGAATTTCAGTCATGAACTGAATGGCCAATGCCGGGGCTGTGCCCCGGCACCGTCGGCCGAAAATCATCCACGTTCTCTGCCTTACTCATCTGCGTTCCGGCGCCACCGTGTTTATCTCCGACGTTTATTATTCTCAAAGAGTTTTTGTGGTGCCCCTTTGAACGTTTCCTGCACTTCAAATGCCTCCCCGAAACAAAAACAATTTCTTGGCATATAATCAGCAGCAGAAGAAGAACACAAATGGCCAATGCCTTAGAATTTTTCGCCATCAGCGATCAAGAAAAGGAGGATTATTTAATTGATGAGTGTTTGAGAAGAGTGGTGGAAGAAATTGTGCTGTGAGTTAAAACCCTTTTGAAGCTGTAATGTATATATATAACTTGGAGATGGGGTGCATGTGATGAAGGTCCTCAGTAGTGGGAAGATTCCATAATTAGATGGGAAAATTGCATCTTTGGTACCATATATTAGGGCTTTTTTCAATTGAGTCTTGTTTTGATTTTCTCACATTGCATTTCATAAGTTAAATTTTTTCTCATGTTTAACTCTCACACGACTTTTCAGTCCAATAATTAAGTGAATGAAAAAATCAAGTGAAAACTAAAAATTAAAAAAAAAATTGATTTATCGAATGCAAAAGGAGAAAATCATAACAAAACGGACTAAATTGAAAATGAACCTAATTTATGAACTAAAAATGCAATTTTCTTGTGCAGAATAATAGAATATAAAACAGTGAATGGATTGCCTGTTTTGGCTGTTTAATATCAACCCCTGGAGCTATATATCTATATAAGTAAAAAAGGGAAAATGTATTTGGGTTGATTAGGTATAGTGCATGTAGATGATAAGGTTTGATGAATATACAACGAATGATGAGCAATAGAAAATGGAGGAGATCTTAGGTATATATAAAGGATGAGCCAATGTGTATGTTGCCTTTTGTGCTAAAGGGAATCTGGCGGGGTCTGATTATAAATTTGTGAAGAGGCAGGGTTCATGATCACCATTCATCTCCATTGGTATTTTAGATCTTAATTAATTCAAGAAGCTTCCTCATTTTTGCAAGAGCCAATGTGTATATATATGGGGTCTCTTCAATGATACAAACTAGTAAATTATAATAATTTTTTTTTAACATGATCACAATTACCCCTCATTGTTTAAGACGTATCTATTGCAATGACGTTTTACATTCGTAAAACAATTGCCATTGGTGTTATTGCCACGTTGATCTAGTTGTTGACAATTCTGTCGCAATATTTTTCTTGTGACAGATTTTCTTGTTATTAAAATTTAGGGTTAATTATAAAAAACTCCCATGAAATTTGATATCGTATGCCCTCTCGTTATTTGAAAATTTAAGAATATTTCCCTAATGTTTGATAAAAGTATGTCATCATTAAATGGAGGTTTTGAATTGTCAAATGTACCCTTATTATATTTTTCTTTTTTTTAAAAAAATCAAACAAGATGGATGGAAAATTTTGAAATTTTTTTAAAAATAACCCACCTGGTACATAAAAATTTTCAAAAAATATATAAAATTATAATTTATAGTCTATAAGGGCATTTTGGACAGTTCATCATAAAAAATTGATGAAAACCTAACGAAAACCAACAAATTAGACTAATTATTAAACGACAATTAAGAGCAAGAGGGTACTTGTACTTTTTTAAATAATAAAAGGATAATTGTAATTATGTGAAACTTGAAGAAAACTTGTAATTTGCCCTAAAATATATATTAAACTGGTAGCTAGTAGCTAGTATTAATAATTGGAAAAGCAAATATTCGGAAATACAAGATCTTCTCCAAGGTGATTGGACCATAATATGAGCAGCACATGATATATTCTTTGATTAACTGAAAGATCACAAGATTAGGACTAAAACACTGCCTTTCAAGACTTCAAAGGCTACCTAAAATTTTGTTTATATCCTATCCTATTTTTTATATGCTAAAAGTCGCACTTTTCCTAACTGCTAAGCGTTAATTAAACACACAGTAGACAGTAGCCACTAGCTAACTAGTTGCATGCGCCTTCCACTGTTTTCTATTTGAACCGTCCCTTTAATTTGAGGGGTCTTCTTGCCTTTGGTTTCTGTGCTGTACCTTAGACAACCCCTACTTTACGCCCACAACAAAGTACAGACTAGCCAAAGCACGATTCTTTCTTTTCTTTACTCTTCCCTCCCACTCCCACTCCCACTGTAATTAATTCTTCCACACCTAATTAAGAAATTAGGTATACTACTACGGTAATATTAGTATAAGTGGCATATATATAGTCATGCAACATTTTGCCACATACTTATGCCAATAAATGATATTAGGATGCAATAGGAAGCTGGAGAAATTATTGTCATGTTCAGATAAAAATAAGATTTGATATATTTACATGTTGATGTGATTTGTGATTTGAATAATACTTTATTACTAAAGAGATGAGGCCTTTTGGACTTATTATTCATTCAAATTTTTTATTTGGAGGAGAAGTCCGCAAAAACACTAGGATTTCCCAAATGATCACCAATTCAGTGCTACAATCGCCAAACACATTTAATTTCAAAATTTTAATAAAATCTAGTTCATTAGTGCTGGTATGATGTGGCTTGTTCCGTGTGCCGTGCGTGGGGCTTGCTAGCAACTCTATCAACACCTCGTTGTGGGCGATCTATTGCCAGCTTTCACATGAGCCTCACAGTTTTGGGGCTTATATATAAGTCACTCAAACTCTTGCGGCTTGCGACTCGATCGATGCCTCATTGCTCGAGGTATTATTCACTCTAATTTCGTATGGACCTCAAATTTTTATACTAAAAGACATCTCGGTAGGAAAATGAGGCTTTATGGCTTATAAACTACTTAAAATTCTCATTTGCAACTGATATGGGACGTTTGTCTACATCAAACTCATGAAATTATTATAAAGGTCAAAACTGATAATATCTTAAGTAATAAAATATCGATCGAGTCGCAAGCTGCATCTCATGTCATACAGCCAATACGCAAACTTTGTACTAGTTTATGCAATAGAAAATATTACACAATTGATCTTTTCAAAATTGGGTTCAATACTATTGCAGTTAACGGCAAAAATTTAAGTACTAAAAGTTGATCTTCCATAGCTTAAGGAGCTAATTAATAATAAAAAGCTACTTGACATCCTAATTAATGAATTTCATGGGAATGCGTGGATGGGACAAATTAAAGAAGGTGGGGTGGGGGCCCACTTAAGTACATAGTACGAAAAATATAAGTTCAGTCAGATTCCAAAATGATATGTTTTTCTGTTGTTGTAACAATTCTTGATAATTTCAATGGGGTTGGTGAAAGATTTCATTAGATATGCAACTTTCGTCGTGCTTGTCCGGCCCCGTATAATGTTCGGTTGTCATGCGCTTTTTATGACTTATTTTGTACTTAATTCACAAAGGAATTAGGAAAAGCGTTTGAGTAGCTTAAAGAAATAACCACGCTTTTTTCAACCAACTTGGACAAATTTTCTTTCAGTTGGAAAACTTTTGACGCAAATTTTTAATGTTTTGCTTTTTTTTTTTTTTTGAAGTAATGAAAATAATGTTTTGCTAGTTTTAATTAATACAAAGAGATAATTACACCGTTTTTTTTAATTTGTAATAATTATGATTATTCTTTTGTTATTTGAAAATTTATAAATACCCCATGATATTAATTTTAAGAGGTATTTGTTAGATGATTTTTAATTCTAGAGGTATTTATAATTACTCCTCTATTATTTGAAAATTTATAAATATCCCATATTTTTCTTGTTGGATGGAGTGGTTTCTTATCAAATCAATATGTGTTTATTTTTACAGAAAATTATACGATCTATGTGTTTATTGAATTACTAAATTATTTCTTAGGTAAGTAAATATATATATATATATATTGTGTAATAACGTATGATGCTTATAAATTGTTTATAACATTCTATGAGCAATATCTGAAAATACTACTAGTCTACTATTATACAATTAAGTTCAACATATTCAAATACAATATACAAAAGTATTTTTAAAAGAATTATCAAATTCATTAATTAGTTTGTCATATATAGAAGTAATTTTATTCCACTTCTAAGAGTCCATTTCTAATTATAAATCATGTGAATGAAAATAATTAAGGAATTGCAATCCCATTACCTTCTAATTATTATTATTATTATTTTTTGTATATTGATCATACTAATGCTATTCATATATATATATATATATATATATATATTCAGCCTTTTTTCATTCATAAATTCGTATACCAATTATTCCTTTGTAATATCACTATATTTTTATGGAATTAAAGGCAATTTTCATCCCTAACTTCAGGCCATTCTCGTTTTAGTTTCCTAAGTTACTAGGGTTCCATTTTGGTCCCGTAAAACTGAAAAAATCTCAATTTTGGTACAAATTTGGTGGGAAAGTTGAGAGTCACTCGCTGAAAAAACTTTTTAAATTTGGGCTTGCATTGTGATTGGCTGAAAATAAAAGGTTTAAAGGCAATTTTCGTCCGCTAACTTCAGGCCATTCTCATTTTAGTCCCCTAACTTCAGGCCATGTCTTCACCACATCAATTTTTTCAGTCAATCACAATGCAAACCCCAATTTAAAAAGTCACATGCCTGACATGTGATTTTTTCCGGCGAGTGCCTCAACTTTCTAACCAAATTTGTACTAAAATTGAGATTTTTTCAGTTTTACGGGACCAAAACGGAACCCTAGTAACCTAGGGTGACTAAAACGAGAATGACCTGAAGTTAGGAGATGAAAATTGCCTTTAAGCCTATTTTTATGGGTAAATTACATCAATATTTTTTGAGATTAGGTATAATATATTTCTTATTCGGGGGCAAAATTTCACTTGTAAACTCTCAGAATAAATTACATCAACAGCCCTTTAGAGAGGGTACTTATAATTTTACAAAGGACCTTTATGTAATTAAACTTAATTTTAAGAATTGTTGATGTAATTTTTCTAATTTTTCTTTTATTGTTTGTGATTTAAGATTCATTAATTAATACATGTGGTTACATAGTCAAGTGAGTATCATGAAAAAATTTCTACTATGGGAAAGGACGTTTCCTCGTCATCAATGTCTAACTTTAACGATCGATTCCGAGCACAGTTGATATCTTTTGGTTTCAAAAACGTGACAAATTATCTTTATCACTTCTCCAATATTTGAGTGCGAATCAAATTTACTCAGAGATTTTTTCCAATGACATGATCAAAATTTCAAAACTCTTTATTTAAATAAAAATTATCGAATTCGAGTTCCATCTAAATATTTGTTAGTTTATATTAGTTATCTTTTTTTATTATTTAAAAAAAAAGGAAAAATGATTACACAATTTAATTAATTTTACAAATCTTAATCAATCCAACATATCATATACATATATATGTACGTAGCATTTAATTAGCAAAAACGAGATGAATTAGTTAATTAGAAATATTAATCCATAAAAGCATTTTATAGAAATGGAAGGAAGCAAGTTACAATATTGAAATTTAATTACAAGGTGCATGCTGCGCAAAATGTAAAAACACAAAGGAATTAAAACTAGAAATTAACTACATCAATTAACCTAATTAATTATTAATCCAGACAGCTGATTGTGGACTAATACAATAAATCAGTCATGCTTGGAATGACCTATGCCGGGGCTGTGACCAGGGGTCGTGGGTCGGTAAGAATCCATGTGCCCATCATCGTCCTCCACCTCTTCAAACTTCTTTCTTTCCTTCTCCGAATGTTTAGGGTTTCGGACACTCTCATACTTCACATTTGCAATGTCCCGAGTTCTTGCAGCTGCAGTCAAACGTCGCCCTTCAGTACTAAAAACGTGGTTTGACATGATCATAATCACCACGACCAATACCAAACAAACAAACGATTTAGCCATTACTAATTCTGGTTTCTTGTTTTCTGCCAAGTGTAAGAAAGAAAAATGGAAGAATGTGGCTGATGAGTGATGTGTAAGAGATATAGCAGAGAAGCTACTATAAGAAATTAGAGAGGAGTTAAACAATATATATGGGGGTTAATGCAGGTTTGAGGTCTCCCTTCTTCTGCTTGGGGGTATTTATAGAGTGAAAAAGTTGAAGTATGCATGTCATGTGAGGTCCTCCAACTACAAGGAATCAAGATTCCTTGTATCACCCCCTATTTTTAGGTTAGATTCAAGAATTAATTGCGCTGACGTCCCCTGATATTAAATTTAATTACACAAACATCTTTTATACTTTATAAAATTGTAAATATACTTTTAATTAGGACTTATAATTATAATTTTACAAAGGACATAATAATACTTGTATAATTAAATTTAATATAAAAAGCTATTAATATAATTTATTCGAATTATACTATTACTCATATATATATATATATATGTAGACACGCATAATTATTACATATGATATCAATCAATGGTAGAGGAAATAAAAGGAGAGAAATGTGGGGAGCAGCAATGAGGTGTAAGAAGGTGACATTGTCGTGCTAAAAATGATTGTGGAGGCATAGGGGAATGCGTATGTAATTGTTAGATGTTCCTACATTTTTGCCCAAACAAACGAGAGACATCACCAAACATAAGTTGGATTGTTGCATTTGCAAATGCATTTGCATGCAACCAAAATTTCCCCCCCACTCATTTCTGTCTGTTCCTTTAATGCTGCCAAACCAGCTGCCGGCTATATATCCTATGTATTCACATGATATGACTAGTGATGTCCAATCTCTGTAAACCCGTATCCCACGATTATTTCCTGTCTGTTTTAGCTATTACGGGAATTACGCTTGTTTCTATCTGTCTTTTTTGCCTCATATTGTGTTGTTGTACGTGTTGATTGTTCCGTGACAGCCTCATTTTAATGAATTTTATCTTAATTATTCACTCAACAATCACTCTTCATCTTTTGTATATTACATTTCGTCTTGCATTTCATATATATATACACAAACTTTTACGCGATTTAATGAATATTTGTTCCTGTATTTTCTTTTTAATTTTTTGTATTTCAGTCTTTTTTTAATCGGAGTTAACCTCCACCAACAAAAAGGTAAATTTCAGTGAGAAAAATAATTAAAATCGCGAAAATTAGAAAGATGTAGAGTCAAAATGCTACCTTAGAAAAGACAAAAATATTAGGAAAAAAATGAGCCAATAGCTAGGAACAATAACCATAATTTCAGAAGATTTAGTGAGATGCACATGCATTTTTCTAACGAGAAAGGTGAATTCCGTAAAAAAAAAAAAGGATTGAAATTGTAAAAATTAAAAAAAAAATAAAGGATAAAAATACTACCTAAAAAATTAAAAGATAAAAACACAAAATAATTTAAATTAGGGGACCAAAAATATATTTAATTCCTATTTTTTCCGTATATAAAAACATGTCATTTGCATAGTTGAAGAGATTTTGACCTTATTGGCTACATACTCGACTAGAATCAGATGAGTAACTTGGTGATTTTCTGATCTGCACAAGTTATTTATGCAATTTAGAATCTTCATATCGCTCCATATGTAAAAAGACTACATATACGAACATAAAAACAATTAATGTATATATATATATATATATGCTTATTAATTCGCAAAAGAAATAAATAAAGAAGGGGATGTACGTAGCTGTTAAAGTGCATACTGTGGCGGCCTCTTCCCACCTCTTCCGTCAAGTCAAGGATCAAATTGCTACCTACCTACCTACTTAATTTTTCAATATAAAATGATAATTCAGTACAAATATATATATATATATATACATATACACTATGATCGAGGTGCGTGATTTTCTGGCATGTTTCTTAGGTTCGTACATAAAAAAATAAGTAAGGAACTACATTAAATAATATTTATAACACATAAATATTAGAAAGACTTAATTCAAATGATGAGGCGTAACGTCGTCATCAGTCATATATTCAAGTTCTTAAATAGGAATGCGTATCTATTTCTTATCAGAGTTTCAATAGTTTACCTTGTGTAGTATGTTTTGCAAAGTTTAATGAATTTAAATAAATTGAATAACATAATAAATTGTATATAATAATAATAATTAGTGATGTAAAATTCATTAGTGAATTATTTACTTCGTACTACATATTATATTATGAAATGAGTGAATGAAGGGGCGTCGTTTGAGGAATACAATATAAATGTAGGGAAAAGCTGCAGTGGTGCAGTATTACGCAGTTAGAGATCCTCCGTCCAAACACATGCTGCAATCTGCATGCGACATACACAGTGTACATGTGGGATTGGTGGCAGCTTGCACATGCAATGCAACTGAATCCAACAGCCGCAATTCAGACACCCGCTGTTACGCCCCTCTCTCTCTCTCTACTAGGTTGTCATGTGATGTAATTACTCATCCCTCAAAGATTCTGTCTTGTTTCACTACACAAAATTGAGATTTGTTAGTAAATACTAAGGTACAAACAATTGACTCTACAACTTAGGCATATTTGTTAAGTAATTACTAATTTTAAAAAGATTTTAAATATTATATATATGTTTTTGTAATTATAATAATTTTTATAAAAAATTTGCACTTATTTATTTATGGAGTGGAGTAATAATTTTTATTTAAGAGATGATGAAAGAAATTAAATATAGGGGTTGTAAGAAATGGGAGGTAGAGGACAAAAGTGGAAAAGGTAGCAGCATATTCCTCGAGAAATCGCACTAAGACAGCTCGCCCGATTCTTCAAGATTCGCGCTTTTGCGGCTCCTACTAATTTATTTCATTCTTTAACTGCCATTGCCAGTCAAACGGTCAAACCCATGATTATGTTGTCATTACCATCATTTTCTGTGCTTATGCATATTAATGACCTGATTATGTGTCATAAGGTCTCATAATTAACAAATTTTAGGTTTGAGTTTCATGAACATTACATGGCTATTAATTGTCTTTTGTATTTCTTTGTTCATTTGAATTTGAATTATCAATATATCTAAGGTAAATTACAACGAGTTTTCTTGAAATTTGTTATAATTTATAAATATTTTTTATTTTTAAAAAATTATAAATATTTTTTAAAATTAATGATTCTTTAATAAATACCCCTCATGATAGCCTATTGTATGGATTATTTGTTAAACGAGTATTAATTTCAATGAAATATTTATAATTTTTCAAACAATAAAAAATATTTATAATCATAATAAATCTTGTGAAAACCTTTTGAATTTATCCTATAATTAATTATAAGAACGTGATCAATACGAAATTGCACGCTGTTGAGATGTGCAACACTGGAAAGAAAAAAAAAGCAAAAAAATAATATGTAATTTATTTTAATAATATATGGATTCAACCAATATGACTAAGAATAGTAACTAACTATAATCAATTGATTAATATATTAATATTATTAAGAATAATAATTCAATACTCACATAAAATAAGATAAATACTCATATAAAATTATCCATACATTCAATATAACTTCAACTCAACTTCAAATTTATTCATAAAACTTGATGCTAAAATAATATGTATTTAGAAGAGTTGTAGATTCATAATTTTATGGGATGCATGTGGGGGTTGAGTTGTACCGTATATGAGTACGAATGGACAAAATGGTAGGTGTTGGGTTGGCTCTCCCAAAATGCCGAAAACGAATAAATAATATTTAATTTCGGGTGCGGGTGCGGGTGCTCTTTGTTTTTCTATTCTAGGGTTAGGCCTTTTTCATTTTTTCTTTCCCCAATTGGAAACCCTTAATTATTCTACCTTTTCCCTTTTTTTCTTTTAGTATTAAGTGGTCGGCTTTCTTCTCATACCCTAACTATTGTTTTTACATGTATATAATAAATAATTTTTTATACTATAAGTATATTATAAATAAAAATAAATTATATAAAATAGTACATTACATTAATAAAAAAAATAAAGAAATAAATAATGTCTCATCAATTAATATAAATTCTAGAAAGTTGAATAAGCATTTTTGATTCATAGAAAAACTAGAGTGGCAATTTTTTCAAAAGCCGATTGTAAATGTGGAGGGACATATAAATCTATGTGTTTAAAGGTGTACCTAGACGGGCATTTGCGCATCACTGACACTATGTTGGGGGTGAAACGGAGTGGCTCGGAACTAAAATTTGGGTCGATCTCTCGTACATGCTTTGCCTCTCGTACATGCTTTGCGGTCTAATGATGCTGAAATCCCATTTTCTAACGAGTTATTCAAATGGAAACCTTATTATAATCATGAGGTGTGGCCAATAGGAATTAAATAGTATATATAGCTTGTTGGACTGTACATTGCTTTTTTCCCAGGAAATCAGAGCCCACGATGTGGGAAAAAAGGATCTTTTAATTTATTAGTTTAGTCACTAGTAATTACTTTTGTAAAGGTAGGATCTGGAGATCGATGTGACAGTGATTTCAAATTTATTGATAGTAGTTAGCAACTTTTGTTTAAACACTGAATATGTTTTAAGTATATAGCAAGTGCAAAAAGCATATTCAAGTTGGTTGTCGTTTTCAGTAGAGTTGCTAAGAAGAAGAAAATAGTCATTATGTTGGTAGATATTTCCAAATTGCCTTTAATTTACTGCGGTGGTGTTATACAATATTGGTTTTAGTTTAGAGTGATATTCAACTGAACCAGTGTGTGTGTTTCTGATTCTTGATTCTTGATTCTTGATCTTGTTGGCAAAGGCAATTTAGATGAATGGGATATTTCGTGTACCGGTACTATGATGTTGATTCAACAAAGGGACGTAATTTGAATGAGATGTGCTTCTAGGGAAACTCGTCGTAGTTTCATTAAGTAACACTTTCAACCATGGCGGACCGATGCCATGGTGGTGGTGCACCTGCATTTATGTGAAGATCTTTGTTGAAGAATCACAGAGTGGATATAGATTAAGAATATGAAGAAGGAGTGATTAGATAGTTATGCAGTAGAAACTTACACAGCTTTCCAGAGTAATTCAATAATTAGCATCATGGATTCCTGTGACCTGTTAATTCTGTTGATTTATTGTATTTCTGCACCCTGTTGTGCATTTCTTCCGAGGATGGGGCATGTGTATATGAACTAATGTTGGATGCATATAAATGTTATTCTACATGAATGCATGCCAAAGATATAAACATGCATGGTGGATATACATATGATGCTACATGGTTTCTTCGATATACATAAGCAGTATTCACCTGAACTGAAATTCGACATATTCAAATTGAGATTTTAATACAACAGCCTGGGCAATTGGTTCTACAAATGAGAATGCACAATAATTACAAGTTAGACACATATCTACATGCAAGCATATGCTTTTACGCATTTGGTCCTGCTTTGAAGTTTCCAAAAGAATGACCAACTCCAGGGCTGTGGCCTGGTGTTGTGGGTTGAAAACCATCTGTTTGTCCTGCGACAGAGGTGAAATCTTGTGCGTTTGCTTGCGTGTTGTGTTTTTTTCCTGCAAAAGAGTGGCCAATTCCAGGACTATTTCCCGGTGTTGTGGGTTGGAAAGAATCTGAATGAGATACATCTGAAGTAATAAATTCGTGACTTGGAGGTGGTGAACTTTTTCTGTGTCCAGCGTCTTTCTGACTTGCTACACTTTGCTCGACCTTGACCGGACTTAACTCTTTTAGTTGCCTTGCCTCAGAAAATTGAATTTGTAGGCAGGCAGTAAGTGGAAGAAGGAAAAGAAAGATGTGGATATTCTGGATATAATTAGCCATTGAAAGGAAAAGGATAAATTACGGGCAGGCTGCTTGTCTTAGATTGTGTGTTTAGGAGGGAGAAGATATTTTTGTTCTCAAGTAGAATGTCTTCAACTCACTCTTCTTCTGGTATTTATAAATTTGAGAATCCATTGACGAGTAGTCGTATAAGGATGTTGAGCACTAAATTTTGGTAATCATAGAGGTCTGCAGTGTTGTGCTATTATGGATGGTTTATAATCCTTCACACCATAATCACATTAGATGGATTTCTTTATTTTGGGGTGTCACTATGGGTTATTTTTAGTTTTTTCTTGAGATATTGTTTTTCAAATACAGAATCTCTACATGCTGAAAAATTGAAATATGAGTGCCTGTGGGGGCGCCACCACCACCCACCTGTTGGAGGTCAAAAACGCTCACATATAAATCTGCAGGGTATAAATTTTGTGTAGACTGTTAGGTATTGAAATTGATATCCTGAAGGTGTTGGTACATGATTGACTTGTGATGGCCTTTCATTGTGCCCAAATGCTGCTTTTTTTTATTATTTAGATGTTTGAGGGTGCATGGTTATTACATATACTTTGGGACAATAAAATAACAGAAACACAAGAAATGCAGCTGAAAAGGACATGGATTCTGTGTACTGCCCACTTGCCCATGTCTACTCCTTTATGCGGATGGTTTATATGAAAGCTTCAGGTTTCTTTCGGTCCACAAATTCAAGTGAACGCGTCTGTCTTCTGGTTTAAGCTTAACTTTTATTTATGACATATATGGTTGAGCTTTTGAATGAACTCCATTAGTATTATAATTATGATAATCTATTTTTAGGATACATTAACAATTTTCCATACACTGCATGCATTGTGATATTAACCATTACACGGGAATCGCCGAGTAGCATACTTAATGTGTACAGCATCCTGCATATGGCCCCTTGAGCTCTTTGCATTATATATACTAAACTAGAGCCCTTCCACTTTAAAAAGAAATATGACTTATTGTATTCAATGGATGGCTTACATTAATATCCGTAATTTGACCAACTACTATAGTAGCAGCACAAGATTTGGTTTGATATTTTCAAATTTCAAAATGTAGCATTTGACCCTATATTCTTGGGTAGTGCCGGTTACTTTGATAAATGTAGTATTGAGTAACCTGTATGGACCCCCCTGGAATCTGGCATGAGAGCGATTGAATTCCATGTTCTGTTTCAGATGGAGTGGAAGTCATAGTCTACAAACGAGAAGTGGGTTGGTAGAAATCAAAAGGATTAAATGCAATTTTCATCCTCTAACTATAGCCAAATCTCATTTTAGTTCTTTAACTTATTAGGGTTTGAATTTGGTCCTCTATTATTTTAATTGCTCAATTTTGAGATTTTTTTTTGCCAGAAAATTACTCAAACCGCTGTGATCCGGGTCGAATTATTCGATCTCCTGAGACGATCTCATTGCAGATGGATTAACTCTTTCGAACCAGATTTTGGGTTCCCTGAGAATAAAACACGAACCGTGAGCTCATCGGGTACGTCCCCGACAATGACCCTCCGACGTTCAAGTTAGGTTGATCGAGAGAAATATATGCGAGAGAAATATATGCGATCTCAAAGTTCGAGCTCAATTAATGCACAACAGTTACCTCATTTATGGCGCATCGGGGTTTATTTATAGAACACAGTTGTACGTCAAGTACTGGGCCACGTGGCCTTATCTTATCGGTGTGTGTTTTGATCGAACGGTTGTCATCATCCGGGTCTTCGGTCAGTCTGTGCGATCCGGGTCGGGTCAACTGCGATCCATCCGCTACAAAACACGCGGATCCTAATCGCGAAATGACTATAATGCCCTTAATGAAGGGTGTTTTTGTCTTTTTGCAGGGGTGGTATGTGTATACCCATCATTACTCCCCCACTTTTTCAAAGTGCAAGTTCGTTGCCTTTGAGGAAGTCGAACCGTCGCGTCCGTCGATTGGCTGTCGCCGTGGACACGTGTCGATCTTGGTTTTCTGTCTGCTCGATCTTCTTATTTGCTGTTTTCGACCTTGCAGGTCATGACATTCGTCCGGAGCCTGAGTCTTAAGTGCACCCATTACCGAAGGAGTTTTATCCAATCTGATCAAAAGGTGCAGAATCTTAGGGCTCAGTTGGCAGAGCGAGACGAAGAAGAGCGCAAACAGGAGAATAATCTGCTGGCTCTGGGCGACGAGGTCCAAAAGCTGCGAGCTGAGCTCGATGCCGCCAAGAAGGAGAGAGAGATCCTCTGCTCTGAACAGGAAGTGGCTCTGGCGAAGGCCAAGAAGCAGGCATTCGAGGCTGGGCGTGAGGTCGGCCTTGTGGAGGGCCACAAGCATGGGGTGGAAGAAGGCCAAGCCGGTCGCATTCCGATCGAAGAATATCAGCGAGCCTTGGCCGGCTCTAGGATGTCCGTGGTTTGTCATTTTTTGAAGACCGACACGTTCACGACCGCTCTCGAGATCAAGTCTGCAGACTCGTTCACCAAGGGCTATGAGACCTACTTGTCTCAGGTCGAAAAGCTTGGCGGATTTCACGAGTCTTTTGACCGCAGCAAACTGGACATCTCGCTTGATGGCAACCTCCAGCCCTTGCCCCCGGACCCCGAGCTGAAAGATGATGAGTTTATGGTCCTGAGGGATGAGCTAGAGGCGGAAGCTGATGCTAATCGATCCCGGTCTTCTGATTTTGTAATAGGATTCGAGCTAACCGATCGTAAAGTCTAAATCCTTGGGATTCTTCTTAGAAATATCATTTTTTGTAAACAGGACATCGGGGTGAGGATTTTTGATGACCCCTGTACATGACATTCTGTTAATGGAAAAATTTCCTTAACTTTTGGCAGCTCGTATATTTTGCTTCTTTATTTGCCAATTGCATGTCTCTCTGATCGCATGAAACTTGTCTCCTTTCGATCATTCTTCCAGTTGGCTCATGCAGCACATCTTTCTTGGATCGTATGTCCGGGGTGCGTCTTTTTCGTATCGCATGCTGGACGCGTCTTTTTCAGTTCGCGTTTTGTTTGAGTGCGTCTTTTTCAGATCGCATGTTGGACGCGTCTTTTTTAGTTCGCGTTCTTTTTCAGTTCACGTTTTGTTTGAGTGCGTCTTTTTGTGATCACACGTTGGACGCGTCTTTTTCCGTTCGCGCTTTGTTTGAGTGCGTCTTTTTCAGATCGCATGTTGGACGCGTTTTTTTCAGTTCGCGTTTTGTTTGAGTGCGTCTTTTTCAGATCGCATGTTGGACGCGTCTTTTTCAGTTCGCGTTTTGTTTGATGCGTCTTTTTCAGATCGCATGTTGGACGCGTCTTTTTCAGTCCGTGTTTTGTTTGATGCATCTTTTTCAGATTGCATGTTGGACGCGTCTTTTTCAGTTCGCGTTTAGTACTTAGAAGATTCAAGTAACCAATGCCAATAAAGACATAGGAAGATGTACACACGAAGATAAGCGTGAAAATAAATGCAGTTTTATAAATCACATTGGGTAAATTACAGCAAGTACAAATTTTGAATCATTGATATGTTCAGCGATGATGGTGCCCAATATACAAGACATGATCTTCCTAACCTTTATATATAATTGGTGGCCTTTTGGGGGCCCTCGAATGTGATTTCTTCGTTGATGGCCTTTCACATGCTCCTTTGATCTTTTCGTTGATGGCCTTTCGCATGCTCATTGTTCGATCTCTTCGTTGGCCTTTCACAGGCTCCTTCGATCTTTTCGTTGATGGCCTTTCGCAGGCTCCTTGTTCGATCTCTTCGTTGGCTTTTCATAGGCTCCTTCTTCGATCTTTTCGTTGATGGCCTTTCACAGGCTCCTTGTTCGATCTCTTCGTTGGCCTTTCACAGGCTCCTTCTTCGATCTTTTCGTTCATGGCCTTTCACAGGCTCCTTCGATCTTGTCGTTGATGGCCTTTCACAGGCTCCATGATTCGAACTCTCGGATTCAAGCATAAAACTTCTTTAGGTTCTGTATGTTCCAAGGGCGCGGTAAGTCTCGACCCTGCATGTCTTGCAGCCTGTATGTGCCCTTCTTTCTAATCTCGGTCACTTTGTACGGTCCCTCCCAGGGTGGTTCTAACTTCCCTACGTGCTTGGAGGCTTCTACCTTCTTCAACACGAGGTCTCCCACTTGCAGTTGGCGTGGTCAAATTTTGCGATTATGACTCTTCATCATCAGTCCTTTGTGATGCAAAATTCGAGCATATGCGACCTCTCTCTTCTCTTCAATAACTGTGAGGTCGAAGCTTCGCTCGTTTCGATTCGTCTCGGGCTCGTACTGCATGACTCTTTGTGATTCCTCCCCGATTTCTGCTGGAATGATGGCCTCTGTTCCATATACTAGGCAGGAAGGGGTCTCGCCCGTGGCAGTTTGCGGAGTCGTGCAATAAGCCCATAGGACTCCCGGTAGTTCATCAACCCACGATCTCTTGTCCTTGAGGCGTGTCTTCAAGTGTTGCAGGATCGTCCGGTTGGTCACCTCGGTCTGCCCGTTCGCTTGGGGGTTCGCGACTGCGGTGAAGTGCTGTGCGATCTTCAGTTCTTTGCACCATTCCATGATCTTTCTGCCCTGAAACTGTGTGCTATTGTCTGATATCAATATTCTAGGTATACCGAACCTGCATATAATGTTTTTCCAGATGAAATTTATGACTTCCTTCTCGGATATCTTGGCCACTGCTTCTGCTTCTACCCACTTGGAAAAATATTCGACCGCCACAATGATGAATTTTTTCTGGGGTTGCGCGGGTGGGAAAGGTCCGACGATATCGATCCCCCACTGATCGAACGGGCATGCTATTTTGATCGGCTCCATTGGGGTCGCAGGTTGGTGTATTAAGGACGCATACTTCTGGCAGCTTTCACATTTTCTGACTAAATTCTTGGAGTCTTCGACTAGGGTGGGCCAAAAATATCCTTGTCGCATCACTTTTTGAGCAAGCGATCTCGCGCTTGATTGATTGCCACAACTTCCCTTATGTATTTCACGCATCACGTACAGGGCTCTCTCTTCGCCCAGGCATTTTAAGAGAGGGCCGTCCACTGTCCGTTTGTAGAGCTGACCTTCCAACAACGTGAATCGAGCAGCTCGAAATTTGACTCTTTTCGCCGCCACCAGATCGCTAGGCAGGGTACCGTCCTCGAGGTACCTCACGATTTCGTTCATCCAGGATCCTGCCTCTGAGACGACCTGGATCTCCGTTCTACTCGCAAGGGCCGACTGCTCGCGTACCAGGGCTGTGATTTTGCGATCTCGGATTCCATCCATTGTAGCTCCGAACTTCGACAGAGCATCAGCCTTGTCGTTCTCCGCTCTGGGGACCTGCAAAACGGAACATTTATTGAACTTCCCCATCAACCGCTGCACGATCTCTTTATATTGGGTCATTGTTCTCTCCCTCGTCTCGTATGTCCCTTCGATTTGCATAGCAATCAACTGTGAGTCGGTAAAGACTTCCAGATCCCGCGCACCTGCTTCATATGCGAGCCCCAACCCCAGTACCAATGCCTCGTACTCCGCCTCATTATTCGTCACTGGGAACGACAGGCGAGCTGCAACCTCGATCTCGACTCACTCTGGTCCTTGAATCAATATGCCTGCTCCTCCATTGTTCGCGTTAGAGGACCCATCGACATGCAGCATCCATTTCGAACAAGGCTGTTCGACTGTTCCGGGTTCTTTCTGATCGCTGACCAACTCTATAATGAAATCTGCCAGCACCTGCGCTTTTTGGGCTGTTCTGGGCTGATATTCGATATCGTATTGCCCCAATTCTACCGCCCACTTAATCAATCTTCCGGAAGCTTCGGGGCGCGACATCACGTGTTTGAGAGCGTGGTTCGTCAGCACCGCCACTTTGTGCGATTGGAAATATGGTCGCAATTTTCGAGCTGTTACAACTAAGGCGAGGGCTAGTTTCTCCATGTCTGAATATCGCGATTCGGCTACCTGGAGCATTTTGCTAACATAGTAGACCGGATTTTGAATGCCCCCTTCTTCCCTTACCAACACGGAACTGACTGCGTTCTCGGATACCCCAAGGTATAGCATCAATGTTTCTCCTTCCTTCGGGTTCGCGAGCAAGGGAGGTTTGGTCAGATATTCTTTCAACTCCTGCAGTGCCTGGTCGCATTCTGGAGTCCACGAAAAATGCTTAGGTTTCCTCAGGACTTTGAAGAATGGTAAGCTTCTGTCTACTGATCGGGATATGAATCTGCTCAAGGATGCGACATTTCCTGTTAGCTTCTACACCTCTTTGATCGAAGTCGGCGACCTCAAACTCATTATGGTTTGGATTTTTTCGGGGTTGGCTTCAATTCCTCGTTCACTGACCATGTACCCCAGAAATTTTCCCCCTTTCACCCCGAAGGTGCACTTGTCTGGATTCAGCTTCATTCCATATGTCCTCATTATGCTGAAAGCTTGTGCAAGGTCTCTGATATGGTTCTGCGACCTCTTGCTCTTGACTAGCATGTCATCGACGTACACCTCCATGGTCTTTCCGAGCAAATCGCCGAACATCTTATTGACCAACCGCTGGTAGGTCGCGCCCGCATTTTTCAGTCCGAATGGCATCATGTTGTAGCAATAAATCCCCTTCTCTGTAACAAAGGAAGTTTTGTCTCTATCCTCCTCTGCCATTCGAATCTGGTGATATCCCTGATATGCATCCATCATTGAAAAGAGTTCGAATCCTGCAGTCGAGTCTACCATCGTGTCGATCCGAGGTAGCGGGTATGGATCTTTTGGGCAGGCCTTGTTCAAATTCGTGAAATCCACGCACATTCGCCATTTTCCCGAAGATTTTGGGACGAGTACTACATTGGAAAGCCAATCCGTGTACTGGATCTCCGATACATATCCGGCTTTCAGCAGCTTTTCGACCTCTTAACTGATAGCTTCGTTCTTATTGCTGCCAAAAGTTCTTTTCCTCTGTTGCACGGGTCGAGCCATCGGGTCCACATTCAATCGGTGTACAATGACCTCTGGGTCGATTCCGGTGAAATCCGATGGGCTCCATGCGAATATATCTGCATTCTTTCGCAGGAAATCAATCATGGCCATCTCTCCATCGTTCATGCTGGACCCTATCCGGGTCGTCTTGCTAGGGTCTTCTGGTACGAGCCGTATAGCCTTGTATTCCTCGTTGGGCTTTAAGTGCTCGGCCTCATACGGTCGGGGCTCCGCATCTTCTCTGACTTTTTGCTTCTTCGACCTCGGCACTCCCTTTATAGACAAGTTGTAGCACCTCCGAGCCTTTTTCTGGTCGCACGATACTTCCCCGATCCCATATTCAGTGGGGAACTTCATCTTCATGTGGTATGTGGAAATAACCGCCCGAAATGAGTTCTGTCCCGGCCAACCCAGTATAACATTGTATGTGAATGGAGTATCTACCACCAAGAACTTGACCATCAGGGTTTTTATCTTCTGCTCCTCCCCCATGGACACTGGCAGTTCAATTGTTCCCAGTTAGGCCACTTCGCTACCTCCGAAGCCAACTAACGGAGTTTTCACGGGTTCGAGCCTTGCATTCTCCAGTCCCATCTTATCCACCACGTTCTTGAAAATGATGTCCGTTGAGCTGCCACTATCGATCAACACTTTGTGAACGGTGAAGTTCGCAATATCTAGCTTGACGACCATCGGGTCGTTCTGTTCTCCGCCATCCTCCAGTCTGTCAGAACTGTCGAACGAGATGGCCTCTTCATCCTCGACCTTCAGCACGAATTCCCTTTCTCGGATCGAGCCGGCTGCTCGAGCTCATCTCTTTCGCGTTCGGCTCGAATCTCCCGCGCTCGGCCCTCTTGCGATCGTGTATATGACTCCCTTCGTGGGTGCATTGTTTCCGCCAGTCGGAGCCCTGTTAGTTTTTGAGGATCCTGGGTTTCTATCTCGATCGCGGCTTCTCGACCTGCTTCTCCTCCCTTCCCCATTGATTTCGCAATTTGGGGGCACGCGATCCCAAAAATATGCCTGCCTGACGAGTCTTTCAATCTCGTCTTTCAGCTGATAGCACTCCTCGGTGTTATGTCCCCTCTCCCGATGGAATCGGCAGTATTTGTTAGAAGTTTTCTTGGAGGGGGTGTACCTCGTATGCTTGGGCCACTTCAGTACATCGGTATTTTTAACCAGCATCAGGGTCTTCTCTCGCGACATGGCCAAAGGAGTGTAGTTGTGGTACTTCGGGATGTATTTGGGCTCCTTCCGCTTCTCCGTTTTGGGCTTGATGCCTCCTCCTTCTCTATTCTCTTGAGGTCGCCTAGGTATGTAATCCCGCTCTCTTCGTTCTGAGTCCTTCATCGCGTTCATCTCCTCCTCGTCGATATACTTCTATGCTAGTGCCATCAATTGTTCGACGTCATAGGGCGGGTCGCGCGCGAGGGCTGATGCGAAGGAACTCTTCCTAAGCCCATGAATGAGGATGCTCACGAGCATGTCGATTCTTAACTCTTGCACCTCCAGAGTTTCATTGTTGAACCGGCCCATGAAATTTTTCAAAGTTTCATCTTCTCTGTGCCGGATGTTGAATAGATGGGTGGCGGATCTCTTCTGCTTATTCTTGCTCGCGAAGTGAAAGTTGAATTTTTGCACGAGCTGCTCATAGGATTCAATGCTCCATCGGGGCAGATTTGTAAACCACTCCTGAGCCTTCCCCGTAAGCGTGGTCGCAAATAGTTTCGCCATTATTGGGGCTGATTGTCCGTAGAGATTCATCACCATTTCGAACGCAGCCACATGCTCCTGCGAATCTCTCATCCCATCGTATCTCCTCAGGTCGGGCACCCTGAACCCCAGCTCAACTGTTTGAATGAGGATGTCGTTGCAGAAAGGAGAATTTTTGTTCTGCGAGACGATCTCCCCTCGCTTCTTCAACTCGTCATGCTGTTTTTGTTCAAGCTGTGTATCTGCTTACCCACACTTTCTACCTCGGCCCGGGATATCACGGGCTCCCTTCTCTTCGCGCGACCGTGACTACTAGAGTCGGCATCGGATGACGCTGGTCGCTTGCTGCGGTGCTCTTGTTCACCTTGCACCCTCGATTCTCTCAACGGTTCCACATTCTCGAATAACTGCCTCCTCGCCGTTTCCTTGACCAGAGGGGTCGCTGTTCTTCTTTCGTATTCTACAATCGCTTTTCGACTTGCCTCTTCTATCATTCTTTGCAACTCATCCGGAGTTAGTTGAATGGTGGCTCCTGTTCCTTTCCTAGGCGTCTCTTCTTCCGCGGCATTTCTCCTCGACGAACCTTCCATTATGATAAGGAATTCTCAGATGTTCCCACAGACGGCGCCAACTGATCCGGGTCGAATTATTCGATCTCCTGAGACGATCTCACTGCAGACGGATTAACTCTTCCGAACCATATTTTGGGTTCCCTGAGAATAAAACACGAACCGTGAGCTCGCCGGGCACATTCCCTACAATGATCCTCCAACGCTCAATTTAGGTTGATCGAGAGAAATATATGCGATCTCAAAGTTCGAGCTCAATTAATGCACAACAGTTACCTCATTTATGGCGCATCGGGGTCTATTTATAGAACACAGTTGTACGTCAAGTACTGGGCCACGTGGCCTTATCTTATCGGTGTGTGTTCTGATCGAACGGTTGTCATCATCCGGGTCTTCGGTCAGTCTGTGCGATCCGGGTCGGGTCAACTGCGACCCGTCCGCTACAAAACACGCGGATCCTAATCGCGAAATGACTATAATGCCCTTAATGAAGGGTGTTTTGGTCTTTTTGCAGGGGTGGTATGTGTATACCCATCACGCTGGAAATTTCCACGTGAAGCCCATGTGGACATTTAAATTAGAGCTAAGATATAATTGGTTAGTTTTAGCTGACTTGGCAATTTTTTGAATTTAAAAAAAAAAAGAATGACATGGCCACTTTTTCGCCCCTCTTTTCGTCGCATCTTCTCTCTAAATTTCCGACAAATTTTCGATGAATTACCAGCACCACCGATATCAGTCGACTCCCCATCATCAGGCGAACATTTCCCCTCCATCAATTTGAAGTTTCATCGCGATTTGATGTTGGGCTCAAAAGGTGACCGACGTGACTTTCCACCGTCAATACGCCGCCGTCCGAACGAATCACCATTGCGCACCACCACCGTTGGGTTGCTCTCATCAACGCGAGTCGAACAACACCTCTCCCAGCCATTTTCATCAACTCCTCGACGAGATTAGTTCTTTTAAAGTTCGCGACGCCGCCACCTTTGAACCGCCGTCAATACGCCGCCGTCCGAACGAATGACCATTGCGCACCACCGTTGGATTCCTCTCATCAAGGCGAGTCGAACGACACCTCTCCCAGCCATTTTCATCAACTCCTCGACGAGATTAGTTCTTTTAAAGTTTCGCGACGCCGCCACCTTTGAACCGCCGGATCTCCGCTGTCTGAACGAATCACCGTCTCGAACCACCGCTATTGGACTCCCCTCGCCAAGGTGTTTTGAACGAGACCTCACCCATCAATTTTCATCAAACTTTTTACAAGATGACAAGAGTCGGAGTCTTCGACCGCCGCCGTCCTTCCCGCCGCCAGCACAGCAAGAGGCCTCCCTTTTCCCTCCTTTTCCACATCACACTTAATATGCCATGTCATTCTTTTTTTTTAAATTTGAAAAATTGCCAAGTCAGCTAAAATTAATCAATTATGTCTCAGCCCTAATTTAAATGTCCATTGGACTCCACGTGGAAATTTCCGGCAAGTTGGGTAAGTTTCCGGTGAAAAAAATCCTAAAATTGAGCAATTGAAATACACGGAGGATCAAATTCAAACCCTAATAAGTTAACGGACTAAAATGGGATTTGACTATAGTTAGAGGAACAAAATTGCATTTAATCCAAATCAAAATAGTCTTGTAAAATTTGTGTTGGTTTTTCTAATTGTTACTGTTTTGGCTGTTACTTTTCAGACAAGCCAAGTGATGCAAATACCTCAACCCTCCATTTTCTTTGACTCTCCGTTGAAACTGGAATTAACAAAGAAGATTCCTTGAAAAGGGCACAACATTGTTGGTTCCTTAAGTTTGGGAACCCTCTGTGACTCCAATTTGAAAATCAAAGGCACTATTATAATAGAGAATCATCTAATTCCCTCCTGTGCTAGCTAGCCTATAGTGCATTATCGGTCATTTCTTGCAGTTTAATATTATCTTCAACAATATATATACTATTACAACGTGCAAAAATGTTGGTTTGATAGTGACGCTGGCGGCAGAAGATCTTCCCATTCCTTTTGTATCTAATGGTCTTCGACTGTATTATATTATTTTTCTTTTTGTATTTTCTTTCCTTGGACTAATTTCTTGTAGTGAAAACATTTAAGACGAAAAGTTAGAATGAAATTGGGAAAGAATAAAATATAAAGAAACATGCACTCGACTGACTAAAACGCAAGTTGCCAGGTTGTTGAAAGGAATAAGTATGCACTACTTTAGTAGTGGGGAAAGTAACAGTTTGTTCTGATGATGTGTTTCACTTTCACCTTCAAATCAAACTGTACATGTACTAATTTTAGTGAGAGGTCTTGTGGTGCCGATGGTGGCAAGAGTTGAAAATCAACCAGGATTTCATCATTTGGAACAATTACACTTCCCTCTCTTTCTCAATTCTATGGCGGCTTCTTCTGAATCACCGAATGTGACTCCCATTAATCTAGTCCAAACCCCCCTACCTAATATTGTCTTTTATTCTCACTCATAACTTTTTGGTATTCATATAATGAATTTAATTTTTATTTTCAAAGAGTTTAATATTCACTGAATTTGTTTGTTATCACGATTCCAACTACTTACTCTTTCCATCTCTAGTCATGTGACTGCCAGTGATGTATAAGTCTAAACTCCATAGCTTTTCTTTTCTTCCGGGTTGTAGCTAATATTTAAATATTACCATTTATTGTAGCACCCCTAAGTTGGTGTTCAAAATTGACAACATAAGTCTTGACTCTTTTAGTTGAGGTTAAAAACTGAGAATTTAAGTTAAATCCCTCTTGGTTGAGGGTTAAAGATTGAGCCTCGCCCGAACCATGAGTTGTAATAATAGTCACAAGTAAGTATAATATCTATTATGTTGCTAGTGAATAAAAGCATGTTACAAAAAACTCGCTCCATAATATCTTTAAAATAAGTTTTGTTTCCAATGGAAAGTATATTGCATGTTTCTTTCAATGTTGTTTTAACTATATATATGCAATCACTTTATGTAAATTCATGTTTGGTTTCAAAACCTAAGATGCACATTCTTTTATCTATAGGGTACCGAAACGTTCAAATTTTTACTATGTCTTGGTGGTACAATTGCATGATAAATGTAATCATTACACATACAACGTAAGGCGCTCCTATCTGGTAAGAGGTAAAGACTACCTACTGAGTGGAGCTATATGTACATGAGCAATGTAGCTAATTCTTTCCTAATTGCTGATAAATAAATTGAGTGAAGAATTCTTTGGAAATAAATATTAAGACTAAGATTTCAACCATTATTAACTTGCAAGTATTAATTAGATATGTTCAGTACATTGCATTTCATTCTCTGATGGATTTGATTGCCAAAGCCATCTTCTCTTATGCAACTTGATCAATACACAAATGATCCTATGCATTCTAAATATACCTTTCTTTCATATGCAGATTTTGTAATTTGGATTTGCATGCAAAAATATACATTTGGATTGATCAGCCTTCCATGTTGGAGATTCTTAATTCCTTCTGCTTTCTTATCATATTTTTGTTAATGTAATCCCTTTCGGCTGTAAAAATTTACAACTTTGAATTTTGTCCAAACAAAAAAAAAAAAAAAAAAAAACAAGAAGAAGAAGAAAATTCAACTGTTTAAATTTATATTTGCTATTATCTAATAGTAATATGAAGCACAAAATAACTGTTATCATACTAACATAAGATGTACCAAATTCCTTCTGACGAATTTGGTTGCCAACGTACATCACTCTTAAACTGAATGATGAGGTTGAAGGATGTTAGATAGGGTTTCAAGGTGGTTATGTTTACAGCATTCAACAGATTGTAATTTCTAACACTAAAATACACATTAACTGTCTTGAAGTTTGTAAGTATAACTAGTGGTGCCCTAGACATGGTTGGAAGTTTTTCCAGGTTTCTTGGGCTGATTTTTACTGAAAGTTTCTCATATTCTCTAACTACACTAGATCATAATTAGGGAGCAAGCCTCCTATAGTTGCTTGTTTAATTTTTTTGTAATAGTTAAAGACTGTAGAATGTCACTTTGATAGGTGCCAGCCTTCTTCAAATCGGAAGGGTGAGGAAATTATGGATACAGTTGGTCAGTTTTTTGTTATTGAATGATCCTCTAAATTGCTTCATGAGGAAATCGAGGTTACTGTTCAAACTCATCAACACTTGTAAGATTGGAACTGTAAACGATGGCTCATTTTAAGGCATATCCCGGAAAAGAACATTCTAGTTGCATACATCATGGGAAATAGTGTGACAAACTTAAATTAATAATCAAAGTGATAATGCTTACAGGGGAAGATTACATACAGAATCTACTAGAATGATTAAAACATACCATGAACACATGAGATGATAAACATTTTTTCCACACCAAACTTGTTATTATAACCCTATATTTATCGAGAATGCCCAATTCCTGGGCTGTGACCAGGTGTTGTTGGCCTAAAGTCATCTGCATGGCCTGGTGCTGGTGGTGTAAATGCAGCCTCATTCCCGCATTTTGTCATGGTTGAGCAATCTCCAGGTAAATCATTACTTTCTTTGGCGAAAGTTCCAGAATCCTGTACAAAAGTCTTTCTGTGAGTCTGAAATTCATTTTTGATCTTGTAGTTGAAGCTTCTCCCTTGTGTGGATTGGGCTAACAAAATGGCAAGGAAGAACAAGGCAATGATCATTTTTGTTTGAGCCATAGGGCTTAGGGTTTAGAGTGGTAGAGAATGGATATTGCTTGAACACATGACTAGGTTCTATAAATGGGTATTTATAGAACCAAATATGTGAAGGCAGGTCCTCATTGATTGGAGATTCTTCAAGTGGAAATACATGTAGGATGTTATATTTCTTTTGTTAATTCTCTCAAGCATCTGTACGTGTGCTGTATTTGTACCATAAAATGCCAAGTATGTATTGTGCATGTCCGTTGTAGCTTGAGACTCTGCTCTTTAGTTGGCCAAAGTACTACCTTTACATACATACAATACAGTGTCTTTTTAGGTCGATTTATTCTCATGTACTTGTACATAACTTGTCTTATGAAATGATTCTACATTGGTTGCAATTTCTTTATAGCATTCAACACATCAATTGGTGTCTAGTAAGATTCATTCAAATGTCCCAATCCTAAGCTTCTTGATCATATGCTAGAATTTATAGTTGCCTCACAGTATTACTTGCACAGACGTATTGCACAAGTTGTGGGGTTGTAAAGTTCAACGCTTGTTCCAAACTTAATAAATACAAAACTAAGGGTACTTAGCCCCGGGGAATCAAAAGCAGAGAAAAACAAAGATAATGAATGCAGCTTCATGGTGCGGTGGTTGTGCAGCGTGCGAGTAATATAATATATTTGTGATGGCCCAATTAAACTTTTGTCATATATAATATAATTAATGTGGAGGGATTATATTAGGGGACAATATGTGGTTTGAGCCCACCATTCATGTTATTAGAATTAATTTAGTATATATATGACTCTGCTTATTTTCTCATATATATTCTTGTCTAAAGATTTGACCTTTCAGTCAGTGAAAGCATCTTTCCCACTGTCTTTCTTAGCACCTTTGCGGCTCTCATTAGCTCTCCTTAATATATCACAAACTACATCTCTTTGTTTATATGAAATACAAAAACTGCAATGTTAATGCCTCAACTTGTTTGTATCAAAGATGTCAACATAAGGGAAGGTGAAAAATGAAACCACGTTTCAGGTAGTAAGAATTATCCTTTCTTTCCATGACATTAGTGCCTCGAGGAACTTCATTTCGTCTGCTCCTAGTGTTGTAGGAAAATACGCCATTTTAGGCACTGTTACTGACCAAGCATATGTTATGCCTATAACTGCAGGTACATAGTTCAGTTGTGTTGGGGGGAATATTTGCGAGTGTAAAAATGCTTTATCCTCACAGACCATTGGAAATTAAAGGTCTTACTCCTGCCCATTTGAGTATATTAATTGTCCATCTTCTTAAAAATCACCCCTTTTCAACTGAATCAATCAGAGCGATAACATGATGGATTCTCTGATATGTTGCTGGGAAACATAATGCAATCAGACTCAAAATTATTTGGATTAATCAAATAGCACATGATTTTATCATTATGTAATTGATCTTTTTTATTGATTTATTTTCTTAGAAAAAGAGAGAATATGTGCGGAAATCATCAGGAGAGTGTAAATCATAAATGGGCCAAAAACTGCTTCCAGATTGGCAATGTCTACACATAAGTTACAGCGGGCTATACAGTTTCTTGTATGCTCAGAAAGACCAAAACTAGAAAGTTGAAGAAGAAGACTACAAGAGATGCAGGGCCTTGAATGAAGTTTGGCTAGGGAAGGGAAGATGGTCGAGATCAATGTTTGATTGATCTAGTGGATGATCAAAAGCTTCCAGAAAGAGTAAGTTGGTCCGCATCTGCAACCATCAATGGCCTCTAACTAGCGTAGTCAGTGTGGAGGAAACTCTCATAAGCTGTTCCTCTGAGAGCTTTGGTAACGTCGTCCCAATTCTTAATGTGGTCCAACAACAATCCTTTGTGTATCTTGATCTGTCGGCTTTTTAACTCCATTAACGGCAGCCCTAGAAACTCTTGCACGTCTACCAGTTTCTGGAATGGATAAGAGATGCGATGAGGAAGATGACGTGGGACCATCAAATGAACGTTAGGTCGGGTAAGCGAAAAGGACGACAAAGAAAAATGATGTGAAACTCGTAATTAGTAAAGTTGACAGAACTGAGATTTCCTAATAAGGTGACAACAAACTTACAGTTCGATTTTTGATGAGATCTTCATAGTAGAGAATGATGTGCCTAGTGCTGCTGAAATGCTCCAATGCCTCCAAGACCATCTTCTCCATTTGCTTTAAATCCATTACCAGTGATGTTGAATTGATTATGGGTTTATAGCTAGAAAGCTTATCAGCCTAAACCAAGCAGGTAAACATCAGATCTTATATGTATCTAAAGTTGGTGTAGCACAGTTCGATAACATGCAAAATAGTACCTCTTCATGTGAGTGAACATGGGACTTGTGCATTCCATTCAGGAGTTTAGCATATCGATCATAAGAATTAGCAAGCACTGAAACCATTCGACGCAGCAGATTTCTTCGGAAGAGAAATATTACTGAAACACCTCTATCATTGAAGTACTCAACAATTTCTTTATGGTACTCCATCAATCCCTGGATTAACGATCATGCTAGAGGTTAGCAATCTTAACAAGATGGCAACCACTCTCAAGCCCCCAAGACGACATGAAATACTCAGGAAATAAGTTCTGGTTGAATATGTTACAGTAGTTTACCTGATTCAGCATCCACTTGAAGCCGACTGCAGATGAGCATTGATTCTTGGAAGCACTAGAAACCCAGTCCAAATTGTAAACTCTATCCAGAGTTGACAAGATTGAGGAAACGTTATTTCTCCTCTCTTTCACGGAAAATATTTCTCCATTGGAGCTAACATTAGTATGGTTGTTCAAGAGAGTCTCAAACCATCCACTTCCAGATCTTTGCATGGACAGAATGGCAAAAGGCCGCACAGGATTACATGCACATTCAGCCCTTCATGCCCAAAAAAGCAAGAAAAACATAATATAGTGATTGTCTCTCACCAAATCTTAATGAGAACGAAACTTTTGTTTCAGACAAAGGTATAATAATTTACCTGCTAAAGGTGGTGGGTTTGGGATAGTGCAAGTAGGGAGTTTGAGATCTATCAATACTGTGACCATGGCAATGCCTCCAATTAACTTTAAGATTTAGGAATTTGGAACTTGTGTGAACATTAGTTTGCTTTAAACAGAATGAGAAGATATAAACACCACAGACCATGGCAAATACCAAGACTAATATCCTCAGAGAAGCTGGAGATTTCTTAGGTGGTTTTATGATAAGGCCTTCCTGAACTCACATGAAACCTATGTCAGTATGACAAGAAAGAAATAAATATAGCAAGAAACTTTGGTATGATTTCTGTAGCAGTAACAATTTGTCTCTCAAAATGCAGAAAAAAAAAAATCTCAAAGAAATAGTAAACCAATTACATAGAAATTCAAACACAGTAACAGATTCTCATTTTTGCTCCTCTCTTTTTCTGGCACAGTGTATCGACCTGACTGCTATGAAGTGAGGGAACAAAGTGAACGCTAGTGAACTCCATTCGCTCAGTATGCTATTCCGAAACAGAGCGAGGATGTAGATTACAATGAATAAATTGGAAGTACACTGCCTTACTGGTCCCAGGGGGCAAGTAGGCAGCTACGCCTTCAATACCCACCTGGTTCCAAGGAGCAGGCCTGCTGTGCATTCCCGGTCGCCCTCGCTGGAAGCCTCTTTCAAGGCTCCCGACTCAGCTGTCTATTGCTTGAAAGACAACAGGAAAGTATCACATGCAGCAACAAGGGGATTCCACAACCATGTTAACAAGCAGAGTTTAACAAAAACTTGTTTAATGTAAAGATCACTCTATTTAGCCAAAAACACCATGAAATTTCAGCTTCCATCCTCCAGGCAATACCCTGTGTTCCAACCTTTGGAAAAGAAAAAACACCAAAAAACCTACAAAATCATCCCAACCCACTAAAGATTTCAAAATTTTCAAATGTGTACCCAACTCCCATAAGCAAAACACACAAAATCTAGAACCAGAAAAGCTGAAATCCTGTATTCAGAAACAACACTACTCCTAAGCCCACAAAATTAAAGGCAAAAATAGAGGGTAAAAAGAACTGACCTTGGTGAAGAGACATATATCTTCAGCCATTATACCTCCCAAGAAAGAAAATGCAAAAGGGACCTTTCCCAAATACCTCAAATTTCATCAAACTCGTGACCACCAGCACCAAACCCACATGTAAGTATGTGAGTATGCATCGCCCATATTCTAGTAAACAACAAGGAGAAAGAATAGAAAAATGGTTTCCAAGTCAGCAGCAGCAGAGTGGGGAGTGGGAGCAAAGTTCCTCGTTATGAACAAAGGCAATAAAGGCAAACAGCTGGGCCGCTCTTCCTTCTATACACCGTCTTCTTCCTCATTCTTTTTGCTATTCTTTTCTCGAAATATTCCATTTACTTCTTCACTATTTCTTCTTTTTAGTTTAATATAATAATATTATACACTGAACTTAGATATTTCAGAAGTGTCTCTTAAATTTTTTGTTATAAATTTAAATGAACTTTGATTTCTTGGTTAGGTAGATTTATTTAATTATTTATTTATTTGGCTTTTCCTTTGAGTTGAAAATAGAAGAGCATAAATCCAACGTAATAAAACACGGGATTTCAGGCGCGCCAAATGATAAAGTTGAGTAGTTGATGCTGCTTGTTTTTACTTTGTACACTACGAATAAATATATATATATATATATATATACATGTATGTATTAAGTATTGCGACATGCAATTTTCAAGAGCATATAGAAGTTCTTTTATTGAAATATAATTAAAAAAAGGACTTATGAAAAAAAATAAATTATAATAGATGTGGAGAAGTAATATAAGAGAAAAATGTGGAGCAATGAGTAGTTAAAAAATATATAATTATGAAATTATTAAAAAAATATTAAAATTACTAATCTAATCACATTTTTTTTATAAGAAAAAAATAAAATAAAGGGTAAATTTGGATACTAAAAAATTAGTACAACAAAGTATTTTCTTTTATAATAGTATAGATTTGTGCATATATTATTATTAAGGTGAGAACCCTAAAATAATTATATTGGTTGACAAGATATTTATTAACAAAAATTACTTTTGAATATATTTTTTCACTCATCAGATAATCATTTTTTTTTTGAGTAAATTAAAATGGACATCTCAGAAAATTGTCATAATTATAAATAAATACCCTTCATTATTTAAAAAATTATAAATTCAACATTAGAATTAGCGGCCTTCTGACAAATACTTCCTTCAAACAACCCATATTTTAGAAGCATATTTATAATTATAGCAAATATAATGAAAACTCATTGCAATTTATCTTTTTTTAATAAATATCTAGTAATGTATATTCAATATCAATTTATTTTCTAAATTTTTAAACTCATTCTTTATTTTATTTTAAAATTTAAATTATATATTTTTATATGTTAATTTATATGAATAGCAAAGGAATGCGTATATATTTGCAGATCATATTTTTGTTTTTATAAGAATAAAATAGTTTGGGCAGCAACGAATGTGTCAGTGGACACCCTATAATCCAATGTGATGGGTATAGTGTTGATGGGAATTACGTCATGCTTTAATTATTGAACTCTTAGCTTAGAATTCACGACACTCTCACTCTACCACACCCCTTTCCCCTCCTTATATCTTTTCTCAAATCTAACGTTTGCCGCTAATCTCATAAATTGATAATCAAATTTTATGATATTTTCTGTGAAAAAATCTTATATTCAATCCCTATGTTTGTTAAAATAAATATATATATATATAGTTAATTATACCCCACAAGCGCCATTTTTTTTTAATTTTGCTAATTGTTGGTGAAACTATTAATATTATTTATATATAGAATTAAATTCATTTTGATCATATTGAAAAAATATTTAATTTTTTTTATAAAATTTAAATATAAAAAATCACCCGATATTATTATAGTAAGAAAATAAATAAGGTGTTGAATGTACGGGACACCGTATTCTTGTATTTGAAGTTATTGGCATCTGCAGGACAAAAACAGCGTACCCGTCGCGGTTGGGTTGGGAGTTTAGTTCCTTCGTATTACTAACAAAAGAGAAGTCGTTAATGCGATATGAATACTAAAATAAAGTATTGCTTAAAAGTGTCATTTTCATAAAGATTTCATGTCTTGGCCTTTTCCACTTGATGGTTGGTTAACATATTGTTGACTTCTATCTGCACTTGAATGCGTCGGAAGTATTGTTGACTTCTATCTCAATGAAAATTAAAAGAAAAGTAAAAATTGAATTTCATGTCGGTAAATTATTTTGATTTCACTCGCATAAATTTTTATATGGGGTGTATTTTAGAGTGTGTTCGGTTGGGATGAAATATCAGAATATAAGTGATAATTTAGTGTCTTGTTAGGGAGAAGAAATTAAGGTGAAGTAAAACTCGATGTATACAAAATCCTTCTAAAGTTCAATTTTGTTTCCGTACAGAATTGGACGAAAAGTTGAAATATAATGCCAAAAGTAAAAAAAGTACAGTTTTATTTTTCTATTAATCATATAATTTTCCTCCAAAGTTGTTTTTGGTATCAATAAATGCACTAATATTTGAACTCGAATTCGTTAGTTGAAAATATTGTTAGTAATATTTATTTTATTTCAACTAAATAATTTAAAGTAAATGAACAATACTCATTTCGATAAATATTTTTATTAATAAAAAATATTCTTCTTATTATTTGGTAAAATATTTTTAATAATAGATTCCTTTACTTGAAGGAGACACTAGCTTAAACTTTTTGGAAGAGAGGTAAGTTTCATGAAGTAATCAAAATCCATTACAAGTTTTTATGCTAACTTTGTTAAAGGTTTAGGCGTCTTGTGTGATTTATGTTTCTTGTCGTTTGGGCTTTTGCTGAATTGCCTTAGTAAATACAAAGCCAATCTAGTGCGTGTGTGTGTGTGTGTCACGGTTGAACATGTTTTACTTCCATTTTGAACATAGAAGAAGTGAGGTGTTGATTTTATCTCCTGCGCCAACGAATGCCATCTGCGTCTTGTTACATTTGTCATTCTCCTTCAGTTTCTAAGTCTTCATTTCTATCTTCAAAATCCTTTTTCTCGTGCAAGATGTCACCATAGTTTCGCAATATTTTATGCTCATTATGGATATTGTTTGTCTTTGTGATTTATTTATGTCCTTTGTAATATTTTTGTGTGCTTGCAGAGATGTGATTCTCATTTTTGTTTACGTGATATAAAAGAGTATTTATTGAAATGAAGAGCAATAACAGGACCGGAGAGAGTGCATTGTCCCTCTTCTCTTTTTCTTTCAATATATCTCGTTAGCAAGATTGGTCTTGGATTGATTTACTTTTACTAGAGGGGATATAGTGAGAGAAAATGAGTTGAGGATTGATTTCTGCCTTGGGTGGTTATAATCTGCTAACCAATTCTTGAATTGGTTGCCAACGACCACTACAAAATATTGTAGTTTTGAACCATAACTTTGGTGTGATTAGCCATTTCGATTTCCTTCCTGTTAAAAGCGGTCTCTGTAATTTTCAGCCTTGAATCACATGGTAGTTTCTATAGCATCACCTTGATTTTTGGGTACTCATACGGAAGAGGCAGAATGATCCTTTTGCTCAGGAACAATTAATCAGTTATATATGTTGTAGCTGATGTTTGTGTTTACATGCGGCATACTGTTTATCAGGTAAAGAACTAATCATTCACCTACCCAAGTTTCTGTTATTTTTCTGCCTTCAGGTACTTATGGGTAGTTTCATACATATTTTAGTGGTAACAGTTTCCTAGTAATATGGTTTTGGTATTTGCAGAAACCAGGATATTAGGCCTATAAGTAGTTGAATCTACGGCCTTGCTTGATAAATCACACAACTGTTCTTTAGAAAGTGAATGATATCTTTACTTGAAGTAGTCACTAGCTTTAACTTTTTGGAAAAGAGGTAAGTTTCATGAAGTAATCAAAATCCATTACAAGTTTTTATGCTAACTTTGTTAAAGGTTGAGGTGTCTTGTATGATTTATATTTCTTATCGTTTGGGCTTTTGTTGAAATGTCTTAGTAAATACAAAGCTAATCTAGTGTGTGTGTGTGTGTGTGTACGTGTGGGATGTATGTGGGTGGGTGGGTGTGTGTGTGGGGGGGGGGGTGTGTGGGTGTGTGTGTGTGGGGTGTGTGTGTGTCACGGTCGAACATGTTTTTATTTTGAACATAGAAGAAGTGAGGTGTTGATTTTATCTCCTGCGCCAATGAATGCCATCTGCATCTTGTTACATTTGCCATTCTCCTTCAATTTCTAAGTTTTCATTTCTATCTTCACAATCCTTTTTCTTGTGCAGGATGTCACCATAGTTTTGCAATATTTTATGCTCATTACGGCTATTGCTTGTCTTTGTGGTCTATTTATGTCCTTTGTAATAATTTTGTGTTCTTGCATAGATGTGTATCCTCATTTTTGTTTACCTGATATTAAAGAGTATTTATTGAAATAAAGAGCAATAACAAGATAGGAGAGAATGCATTGTCCCTCTTCTTTTTTCCTTTCAATATATCTCGTTAGAAAGAGCGGTCTTGGATTGATTTACTTTAGTGGAGGGGATATAATGAGAGAAAATGAGTGGAGGATTGATAAAATATGATAAATGCCTTGGTTGGTTTTGATCTGCTAACCAATTCTTGAATTTGTTGTCAGCGACCCCTACAAAATGTTGTAATTTTGAACCCTGACTTTGGTGTCATTCCTGCTAATAGCTGTCTCTATAATTTTCACCCTTGAATCACATGATAGTTTCTGTAGCATCACCTTGATTTTTGGGTACTCAAATGGAAGAGGGAGAATGGTCCTTTTGCTCAGGAACAAATGATCAGTTATATTTGCTGTAGCTGATGGTTGACTCATGCTTGTGCTTACATGTGGCATACTGTTTATCAGGTAAAGAACTAATCATTCACCTCCCCAAGTTTCATTTACTTTTCTGCCTTCAAGTACTTATGGGTAGTTTCATACATATTTTAGTGGTAACAGTTTCCTAGTAATGTGGTTTTGGTATGTGTGTGTGGTGTGTGGTGTGTGTGTATGTGTGTGTGTGTGTGTGCATGTGGGGTGTGTGTGTGTGTGTGTGTGGTGTGAGTGTGTGTGGGTGTGTGTGTATGTGTGTGTAGGGTGTGTCTGTGGAGGGAGGGATGTCTCGGTAGAACATGTTTTACTTCCATTTGGAACATAGAAGAAGTGAGATGTTGCTTTTATCTTCTGCGCCAACGAATGCCATCTGCGACTTTTTACATTTGAGCAGTATGGGTAGTTGGATACGTCGAAGGTACTTTTCTATTTCTTTTTTGTTTTTCTTTTTATCCTTTGAAGGCACTTTTCTGAATCAGCTAAATTACTGGTATAAATTGCAGGAATTGAAGCGCAAGCGAAGAAAGAGGAAGAGTAGGAAGGAGAAAAGGAGGAGTAGGAGTTACCATCTTTCAGATGATTATTCTGATGATTATGTTGATATGCGGCATAAGAGGAGTAGTAGGAAGCCATACTCAGTCTCTGATTCTGATGTCAGTGCTTCAGATGATTCGCGAGTGGGTAGGGGCAAGAAGCGGTCCGAGAAGAAGAGCAGGAAATATCGCCATGAAGAGGACTAGCATCTACAGTGGGTGACATGTCTTGTGCTTTTAAGGTTCCTATATACTACTGCTAAGTGTGCCGTATTCAGTCTTTAATCTGGTGGTTGATGAGCTTCTTGATGAAAATCACTTTAACTTAGTGGATAATGCATTAGTTTGGTGCATTTGCTGTTTTTCAGTTTGTTGTAATGTATCATTTTAATTGCTTTGTTCTTCTGGTTGTATGAATTCTGACATTTACTGAGTATACGATGTGTGATTCCGACTTGTGATCTGTCCTGTTAGTTGAAATATTGCAATAATACTTTAGAATTTTATTGAGTTTAAAGTTGTTTTACTTGTTGGCTGCTATTCGATGGTTTGAGGAAAATCTGCCTGTAGGCATAAAGAGCTTAACTATTGCTGCTCTTTTGAAGCCAGTGCTATTATTGGAGCAAAGAAGGTTGCAGCATTTCCTAATGTGTTTTATATATGTAATTGTATTAGGGCGCGATTTTATGATTAATATTATCTAGTTTCTAGATCAACATCTATGAAAAACATGATCTGGTGTAGCAGGTTTCTGTTGAAATCAGGATGTTAACGAATATATTTTTATATGTTCTAATCAGCTACTACATTTCTTTTTCAATTTTATCGACCAACTTGAAAAGTTTTGCTGAATGATGGCCCCTCCTTGTTCCGACTTTTTAATTCCCTCGTCTATGCTTCTTTTTGTGTGTGTGTGTGTGTGGTGTTTGGGTGTGTGTCTGTGCATGTGGTGTGTGTGTCTGTCGGTGTGTGCGTGCATTTGGGGTGTGTGTGTGCGTGTGTGTGTGGGGTGTGTGAGTGTGTGTGTGTGTGTTTGGGGTGTGTCTGCAGAGGGAAGGGTTTCTAGGTAGAACATGTTTTGTGTTCATTTGGAACATAGAAAAAGTAAGGTGTTGCTTTTAGATTTTGCACCAACGAATGCCATCTGCGTCTTTTTGCATTTGAGCAGTATGAGTAGTTGGATACGTTGAAGGTACTTTTCTATTTCTTTTTTGTTTTTCTTTTTATCCTTTGAAGGCACTTTTCTGAATCAGCTAAATTACTGGTATAAATTGCAGGAATTGAAGCGCAAGCGAAGAAAGAGGAAGAGTAGGAAGGAGAAGAGGAGGAGTAGGAGTTACCATCTTTCAAATGGTTATTCTGATGATTATGTTGATCTGCGGCATAAGAGGAGTAGTAGGAAGCCATACTCAGTCTCTGATTCCGATGTCAATGCTTCAGATGATCAGCGAGTGGGTAGGGGCAAGAAGCGGTCCGAGAAGAAGAGCAGGAAATATCGCCATGAAGAGGACTAGCATCTACAGTGGGTGACATATCTTGTGCTTTTAAGGTTCCTCTATACTACTGCTAAGTGTGCCGTATTCAATCTTTAATCTGGTGGTTGATGAGCTTGTTGATGAAAATCACTTTAACTTAGTGGATAATGCATTAGTTTGGTGCATTTGCTGTTTTTCAGTTTGTTGTAGTGTATCATTTTAATTGCTTTGTTCTTCTTGTTGTAAGAATTCTGACATTTACTAATTATGCGATGTGTGATTCCGACATGTGATCGGTCCTGTTAGTTGAAATATTGCAATAATGCTTTAGAATTTTATTGAGTTTAAAGTTGTTTTACTTGTTGGTTGCTATTCGATGGTTTGAGGAAAATCAACCTGTAGGCATCAAGAGCTTAACTATTGCTGCTCTTTTGAACCCCAGTGCTGTTATTGGAGCAAAGAAGGTTGCAGCATTTCCTAGTGTATTTTATATTTGTAATTGTATTAGGGCACGATTTTGTGATTAATATTATCTAGTTTTGTAGATGAACATCTATGAAAATCATGATCTGGTGTAGCAGGTTTCTGTTGAGATCATGATGTGAACGAATATAGTTTTATATGTTCTAATCAGCTACTACATTTCTTTTTCAATTTTATCGACCAACTTGAAGTTTTGTTGAATGATGGCCCCTCCTTGTTCCGACTTTTTAATTCCCTCGTCTATACGTCTTTTTTATTGTGTGTGTGTGCGAGGTGTTTCTGTGCGTGTGTGTGTGTCTATGCATGTTTTGTGCGTGTGTGTGTCGGTGTGTGCGTGTGTGTGTGTGTGTATGCATATGGGGGGTGTTTGTGTGTGTGTGTGTGGGTAGGGTGTGTCTGTGGAGGGAGGGGTATTTGGGTAGAACATGTTTTACTTCCATTTGGAACATAGAAGAAGTGAGGTGTTGCTTTTATCTTCTGCGCCAACGAATGCCATCTGCGTCTTTTTACATTTGAGCAGTATGGGTAGTTGGATACGTTGAAGGTACTTTTCTATTTCTTTTTTGTTTTTTTTTTTTATCCTTTGAAGGCACTTTTCTGAATCAGCTAAATTACTGGTATAAATTGCAGAAATTGAAGCGCAAGCGAAGAAAGAGGAAGAGTATGAAGGAGAAGAGGAGGAGTAGGAGTTACCATCTTTCATAACTGATGATTATGTTGATCTGCGGCATAAGAGGAGTAGTAGGAAGCCATACTCAGTTTCTGATTCCAATATCAGTGATTCAGATGATTTGCGAGTGGGTAGGGGCAAGAAGCGGTCCGAGAAGAAGAGCAGGAAGTATCGCCATGAAGAGGACTAGCATCTACAGTGGGTGACATGTCTTGTGCTTTTAAGGTTCCTCTATACTACTGCTAAGTGTGTCATATTCAACCTTTAATCTGGTGGTTGATGAGCTTGTTGATGAAAATCACTTTAACTTAGTGGATAATGCATTAGTTTGGTGCATTTGCTGTCTTTCAGTTTGTTGTAATGTATCACTTTAATAGCTTTGTTCTTCTGGTTGTAAGAATTCTGACATTTATTGAGTATACGATGTGTGATTCCGACTTGTGATCGGTCCTGTTAGTTGAAATATTGCAATAATACTTTAGAATTTTATTGAGTTTAAAGTTGTTTTACTTGTTGGTTGCTATTCGATGGTTTGAGGAAAATCTGCCTGTAGGCATCAAGAGCTTAACTATTGCTGCTCTTTTCAACCCAATGCTATAATTGGAGCAAAGAAGGTTGCAGCATTTCCTAGTGTGTTATATATATGTAATTGTATTAGGGCACGATTTTGTGATTAATATTATCTAGTTTCTGGATCAACATCTATGAAAATCATGATCTGGTGTAGCAGGTTTCTGTTGAGATCATGATGTAAATGAATATATTTTTATATATTCAAATCAGCTTCTATATTTCTTTTTCAATTTTATCGACCAACTTGAAAGGTTTTGCTGAATGATGGCCCCTCCTTGTTCCGACTTTTTAATTCCCTTGTCTATGCGTCTTTTTTTGTGTGTGTGTGTGTGGTGTTTGTGTGTGTGTGTGTGTGTGTCTGTGCGTGTGGTGTGTGTGTATCGGTGTGTGCGTGTGTGTGTGTGTCTGTGTGTGCGTGCATTTGGGGTGTGTGTGTGTGTGTGTGTGTGTGTGTGTAGGGTGTGTCTGTGGAGGGAGGGGTGTCTCGTTAGAACATGTTTTACTTCCGTTTGGAACATAGAAGAAGTGGGTGTTGCTTTTATCTTTTGTGCCAACGAATGCCATCTTCGTCTTTTTACATTTGAGCAGTATGGGTAGTTGGATACGTCGAAGGTACTTTTCTATTTTTTTTTTTTTGTTTTTCTTTTTATCCTTTGAAGGCACTTTTCCGAATCAGCTAAATTAATGGTATAAATTGTAGGAATTGAAGCGCAAGCAAAGAAAGAGGAAGAGTAGGAAGGAGAAGAGGAGGAGTAGGAGTTACCATCTTTGAGATGATTATTCTGATGATTATGTTGATCTGCGGCATAAGAGGAGTAGTAGGAAGCCATACTCAGTATCTGATTCCGATGTCAGTGCTTCAGATGATTCGCGAGTGGGTAGGGGCAAGGAGCTGTCCAAGAAGAAGAGCAGGAAATATCGCCATGAAAAGGACTAGCATCTACAGTGGGTGACATGTCTTGTGCTTTTATGGTTCTTCTATACTACTGCTAAATGTGCCGTATTCAATCTTTAATCTGGTGGTTGATGAGCTTTTTGATGAAAATCACTTTAACTTAGTGGATAATGCATTAGTTTGGTGCATTTGCTGTTTTTCAGTTTGTTGTAATGTATCATTTTAATTGCTTTGTTCTTCTGGTTGTAAGAATTCTGATGTTTACTGAGTATGCGATGTGTGATTCCGACATGTGATCGGTCCTGTTAGTTGAAATATTGCAATAATGCTTTAGAATTTTATTGAGTTTAAAGTTGTTTTACTTGTTGGTTGCTATTCGATGGTTTGAGGAAAATCTTCCTGTAGGCATCAAGAGCTTAACTATTGCTGCTCTTTTGAACCCCAGTGCTGTTATTGGAGCAAAGAAGGTTGCAGCATTTCCTAGTGTATTTTATATTTGTAATTGTATTAGGGCACGATTTTGTGATTAATATTATCTAGTTTTGTAGATCAACATCTATGAAAATCATGATCTGGTGTAGCAGGTTTCTGTTGAGATCATGATGTGAACGAATATAGTTTTATATGTTCTAATCAACTACTACATTTCTTTTTCAATTTTATCGACCAACTCGAAAAGTTTTGTTGAATGATGGCCCCTCCTTTTTCCGACTTTTTAATTCACTCGTCTATGCATCTTTTTTGTGTGTGTGTGTGTGTGGTGTTTGGGTGTGTGTGTGTGTGTGTCTGTGAGTGTGGTGTGTGTGTGTGTGTGTCAATGTGTGCACACGCGTGTGTGTTTGTGTGTGTGTCGGTGTATGCGTGTGTGTGTGTGTGTGTGCATATGGGGGGTGTATGTGTGTGTGTGTGTGGGTGTGTGTGTGTGTGTAGGGTGTGTCTCTGGAGGGAGGGGTGTCTGGGTAGAACATGTTTTACTTCCATTTAGAACATAGAAGAAATGAGGTGTTGCTTTTATCTTTTGCGCCAACGAATGCCATCTGCGTCTTTTTTCATTTGAGCAGTATGAGTAGTTGGATACGTTGAAGGTACTTTTCTATTTCTTTTTGGTTTTTCTTTTTATTCTTTGAAGGCACTTTTCTGAATTAGCTAAATTACTGGTATAAATTACAGGAACTGAAGCGCAAGCGAAGAAAGAGGAAGAGTAGGAAGGAGAAGAGGAGGAGTAGGAGTTACCATCTCTCATATGATTATTCTGATGATTATGTTGATCTATGGCATAAGAGGAGTAGTAGCTTCAGTCTCTGATTCCGATGTCAGTGCTTCAGATGATTCGCGAGTGGGTAGGGGCAAGAAGCGGTCCAAGAAGAAGGGCAGGAAATATCGCCATGAAGAGGACTAGCATCTACAGTGGGTGACATGTCTTGTGCTTTTAAGGTTTCTCTATACTATTGCTAAGTGTGCCATATTCAATCTTTAATCTGGTGGTTGATGAGCTTCTTGATGAAAATCACTTTAACTTAGTGGATAATGCATTACTTTGGTGCATTTGTTGTTTTTCAGTTTTTTGTAATGTATCATTTTAATTACTTTGTTTTTCTGGTTGTAAGAATTCTTAGATTTACTAAGTATGCGATGTGTGGTTTCGACATGTGATCGGTCCTGATAGTTGAAATATTGCAATAATGCTTTAGAATTTTATTGAGTTTAAAGTTGTTTTACTTGTTGGCTACTATTCGATGGTTTGAGGGAAATCTGCCTGTGGGCATCAAGAGCTTAACTATTGCTGCTTTTTTGAACCCAATGCTATTATTGGAGCAAAGAAGGTTGCAACATTTTCTAGTGTGTTTTATATATGTAATTGTATTAGGGCATGATTTTGTGATTAATATTATCTAGTTTCTAGATCAACATCTATGAAAATCATGATCTGGTGTAGCAGGTTTTTGTTGAGATCATGATGTGAACGAATATATTTTTATATGTTCTAATCAGCTATTCCATTTCTTTTTCAATTTTATCGAACCAACTTGAAAAGTTTTGCTGAATGATGGCCCCTCCTTGTTCTGGCTTTTTAATTCCCTCGTCTATGCATCTTTTTTTTTGTGTGTGTGTGTGTGTGGTGTTTGGGTGTGTGTGTGTGTCTGTGCATGTGGTGTTTGTGTGTGTGTCGGTGTGTGCGTGTGTGTGTGTGTGTTTGTGTGTGTGCATGTGGGGTGTGTGTGTTTGGGTGTGTGTGTGTGTGGAGGAGGTGTGTCTCGGTAGAACATGTTTTACTTCCATTTGGAACATAGAAGAAGTGAGGTGTTGCTTTTATCTTCTGCACCAACGAATGGCATCTGCGTCTTTTTACATTTGAGCAGTATGGATAGTTGGATTACCTTGAAGGTACTTTTCTATTTTTTTATTGTTTTTTTCTTTTTATCCTTTGAAAGCACTTTTCTGAATCAGCTAAATTACAGGTATAAATTGCAGGAATTGAAGCGCAAGCGAATAAAGAGG